>NC_090988.1:51222500-51315000 GCF_041146395.1 Eulemur rufifrons | reverse complement strand
CAGAGCCGGGAGCAGGCTGGGATTTCACTATCAGGAGGGGAGACGGCTCCAGACGGCTCCAGACCACTCCAGACACGCTGTGCCCAGGGCCCCGCACCGAGGGGCTCACGTTGCCTCTACCATTCCTTCCTGACCGCCCCCCCCCCATCTCCTGGCTGGGAGTGGGGGCCGGGTACCACCGCTGTAGTGACTGAGGCCAGCTTCCTGTGGCCCTTATGGAGCCACCACCCTGGCCCAGACTGGCCCCCACCCTCCTCTAAGCACCCCCTCAGGGCAGAGACTCAGGAATCAAGACCCTCCATCCCAGCGCTTGCCAGCCAGCACGCTTGCCAGCCAGCACGCAAAACTACAGATCAATCATTAACTTCAGGACCCAGCCCAGGAAATTGAAAACCACTTAAACTCCTTTCCCAATGGTGGGTTTCTTCTGCCCTGCATCTCCCGAGAGCAATGGGGCTCCCCCACCCCCAGCCACAAACACACAAGGTCGTTTGTTCCTGGGTTTGGCGACCTCCAGCAGGGCTTTGACACGGGCCGTCTTTGAGCTGGGCTGGAAGACTAGAGTTGACTTCCAGCCCCTCCATCATGTGCTGGGCGACCTTGAACAAGTCACTCAAGCTCTCAGAACCACAGTTTCCTCATCTGTAAGATGAGAGTATGAAAGCAGCTGTCCAGAGGGAGGTCGTGAGGGGGAAATGAGGAAACGGAGGTGTCAGCTCAGCCGGGACCGCTATTATCCGTGCGGTCGGGCACAGGCTTGGTGCTCATCTGTTGGGTCTCAGTGAAATGACCCTTCCACTCTCCTGCGCTCCTCCTGCGGGGCAGATGCCACGGAGGAGCAAGTGCACCCAAGGGTCCTCGCTGCACTCCGGCTGGCACAGGCTGCCCGCCCAGAGCTGTTGGGTGTCGGTCACTGGGAAATAATGAAAACTCCATTGTTTCGCTTGGAAGCTGTTGACGGCTTCCTCTGTTAAAATGAAAATCTATTCCTTCTAAGACTTCTCAGGAGATAGCCATTATCTCCCTCTGATAAGGGTTGGGAAGGACAAATATCATGGTTTTAAACTTTTTTTTTTTTTTTTTAAGCTATGAAATCTTTTAATCAGGCCGGGCTCGCAGTGGCTCACACCTGTAATCCTAGCACTCTGGGAGGCCAAGGCGGGAGGATAGCTGGAGGTCAGGAGTTCGAGACCAGCCCCTGAGCAAGAATGAGACCCCCGTCTCTACTAAAAATAGAAAGAAATGATCTGGACAGCTAAAACTCTATATAGAAAAAATTAGCCGGGCATGGTGGTGCATGCCTATAGTCCCAGCCACTCAGGAGGCTGAGGCAGGAGGATCCCTTGAGCCCAGGAGTTTGAGGTTGCTGTGAGCTAGGCTGACGCCATGGCACTCTAGCCCAGGCAACAGAGCAAGACTCTGTCTCAAAAAAAAAAAAATATTTTAATCAATTTATTGATTGGAGCTGCTCTTATGGAAAAAGGAGCGAGGCATTTGCCAAACTCCCTGGCATGGGTGGTGGGCCCAGAGGGGGTTCAAGAGGGGTGGTGGCACCCAAGCAGTCCTTAGGGAGTGGCTAGGACTTGGCCAGAGGGAAGCATGGCGAGGGCTTTCCGGGTAAAGGGACATAGTTGGCCAAAAGCATGGTGCTAAGAGGGCAGGCCTGTGGGGAGGAGATATGGCTGAGGCCGGGCTGGAGCCAGCCTTCGCGGGTCCATCTCCTCACCAGGCTGAACGTGGGGGCAAGTCCTGGAGACATGGGGTCTCCACCATCGAGGCATGTCCAGTGTAATGGGGGAGACAGACCTGTGTCCACACAGGGTGTTCAGGGCTCCAAAGGCAGTGTGGGGTGAAACAGGGGGCTAGACTAGTGGGGGCCTGGAAGGGCCATCAGGAAAGGCTTCCTGGAGGGGCTCTGTGTACTGGTACGGCATCCTAGCATGGGTGCCAAACCAAAGGCCACGTGCACTCCTCAAAGGGAGGTTCTAGGCAGAGGAATGTGGTGCTCTGCCCTGCCCTGCCCTGCCTATCCCAGCTGGGCCCCTGGGTGCAGCCGGGCTCCCTCCACCCTCCCTGCCTCCAGCCTCACCCCTGCCAGTTTCTCCTTGAACCCCCTAGGGCCGCCCTTCTGAAGCTCAGCAGAGCCCTAGGCCCTACCCTGTTCCCCCCTCCTGGGCTCCCTGTAACCCTCAGGGTAAAGTCCAGGCTTCCCATGAGGCGTGGGGGTGGGCAGACCAAAGCCTGCAAGATCTGAGCCCTGCTGAGCTCTCCAGCCTCCAAGAGGCAAAGAAAGGTGAGGCCAGGGTGAGGGGGCCTAGCTGCCTCTCCGGATGGTGCGGGCGGAACTTCCCGAGATAAGGACAGCCAACAATGGGGGCTGTGTGGTGCGGCCTGTCTCTCGGCCAGAGGAAATGAGTGGCCTCCGCACCATTAACCCGCCACAGCCCGAGGCACCCTCTTGAAGGGTGACCCGGGTTGGGAGGGAGATGTTTCCCCATGCACCCCACAGGGCCACGGTCGAAGTAGGAGGCTGCATGAGGGGCCGAGGGAGGAGGCAGCTTGGGTTTGGGAGGCAGGGCCTAGGTCTGCTGCCTGACCGGGCCCCAACCCTCTGGGGGACCAAGCAAGTGCCTCGCCCCTGGCCCCCCACTGCTCCCCAGGCTCTGTCTTTCTTGGCTGTTCTGGGAATCTGAGGACACCACATGCCTGTAATTCTTGTCTTTCTGCCCCTCTGAGCACAAGGGCCCCTGGACACATGCTTTACCCAAATATGGGGGCTCTGGCGATGGGATTTTAGGCAGCAAGCAAGGCTGCTAGGGAAGATGTTTTGGGCTTGTGGGCTGTCACTGCAGCTGCAACTGAGGTCAATGGGGAGAACGCACAGCCACGCACCATTCTGGGCCTCAGTTTCCCCTTCTGCACCATGAGGGGTGGGACCCAATGACCATCCTGTGCATGGTGGGCTGCTGTGGTCAGTGGCAAGGGGCGTGAGGCCAGGGAGTTCCCAGAGGTCCCCTGAGTTCCACCTCAGCCACAGACCAGCCCTGTGAATCTGGGCAGACCCCTTCCTGCCTTGGGGCCTTGATCTTCCCATCTGTAAAATGGGGCCCCTGTCCAGCCAGCTACAAGAAATTCTGTGACAATGGGTGTAAATGGGGCCCTGTATGCTACGCCAGGAGGAGTTGCTGTCTCTGGCTGGCTGGGCTGGGGTCCACATCCCGGGGTCAGTCTCCAGCCTCGGGCCCCCTCCCCTCACCAGTTCCCACCTCCCCCTCTTGCCCCAACTCTTGGATGGCCAGCCTGAGTCCGGCTTCAGTTGGGAAAGAGGTCAAGATTCCCAGCCCAGGTGACATTCAAAACAGAAGACAGCCTGGAGACCCTTAGATCACTAAGGCCAGCTCACGCATTGTTCAGCTAGGGAAACTGAGGCAGCTGAGGCTGAGAGTCTCCCAAAGCCACACTGACAGTGGGTGGCAGAGAAAAGCCTGGAACACAGACTTCCTGCTTCCCACACAACCCCTGGCTCTGGAATATCAGGGCTGGAGGGGCCTCTGGGGCTGAGGAAACTGAGTTCGGGAAGTAGAAGGAACTTGCCTAGGGCCACCTGGCTTGGAAGGCGTGAGCAGCACTTCCAACTCGGCCCCTCCCATGCGGCAGCTCGGCCTCCCGGTCTCAGATGGCTGAGGGCAGCCAGGGAGGGCTTTCTCTGAGCAGAGGTTGGGGTTCCTTTGTGCGGGAGAGAGCCCCCATCCACAAGGGACGCAAGATGGGAATGGCAGTGTTCTATGAAGGCCTGCGGAGACTCGAGTGCGAGCCTGTGTCTGTCCCAGGCTTCACACCCTGCCCACCCTGCGGCAGCCGATGCAGGTGAACAGAGCCCGGGAGAGCAGGCCTGGCTGGAGACAGTGCCATGAGCGTCAGCTCTTGCCTGCTGGACCCATGGGAGAGAATGAGACGGAGCAGACAGAGTGACAGAGCTAGGAGTGGGGGATGGAGTAGGGACACTAGCCATCTGGGCAGAAGTGGCTCTGGTGACCCAAGAGGCAGGAGAGAGCCAGGGGAAGGGTCATCTGGAGAGAGGCCGCCATCAGGCATTGCCCATGAGGGAGGGAGGCGCACTGTCGAGCTGGGCCTGAGGCTGGGGCAGAGGTGAGGCAGAGACCCTGGTGGGGGGGCAGGAGCAACTGGGGGGTAGGGGTGGGATGGGGGAGTGAGGTGGGAGTGGGGGTGGAGGCTGGGGGGTGGGCTGTGTTTCCATGGGGTTGGTAGGGGTGAGGACCAAGCAGGGGAGGTGCTGGCTGGAGAGGGGCCCGAGGGAGGGAAGAGGTGCCAGGCAGGGGATGCCGAAAGTCTCTTCCTTGGGACAGGCCAGGAAGAGGATGGGAGGCAGAATGGGCACAGATGCAGGTGCTCCCTGTGAAGCCAGGAGGGTGCCATCTTGCCAGAGGGGCAAGGCTGAGGGGAGGAGAGAGGGCTGACGAGGGTGCATGGAAAATGTCAACCCTGAGGACCAAACACACTGGACCCAGGCCCGCAGCAGCCCGCAGCACGGGTCATCGCCAACACTCGGCCGCCTGACTGCAGAGTGTCCCAGCTCTTGACCGGTACATGCCTCTCCTTTAAAACATCAGCTAGTGTTTATGGAGAATGCACCCAGCCTCTTACCGGCTAACTTGCTTAAGTATCGCAGCGACCCTGTGAGGCAGGTATGATTGCAACGCACACACACACACACACACACACACACGCGCGCGCCGACATACAGGCGTAGGCAGTTCACACCCAGCCTGGGCCGGGGACGGGGCGGGAGCGGCCCCTCAGTGAGAGCCCCTCCTGTCCTCTAGCTTCCGTCATTCTCACCTCCCCACCCCATCTTGCTGTCTCCCTTGGATGGAAGATGCTTTGCTGAGGGTGTTCAGACTGTCCTCCCTTGCACCCCAAAGCCCTGCCTTACCCCGCTGCGGGAGCTGGAGGACAGAGAAACCCCAGCAACCCAGAACAGAACCCATATTCCTAACAACTGTCAGCCTATGATCTGGCCCGCATGGCCTGCTGGGCTGGTGTCGACTCTCAGGGCAGATGGGCCAGCCCTGGACCTGCAGGGCCCGCTCAGCACAGAGCCAGCATGGCGCTGTCTTGGAGCCACACCGGATCCTGGCCCTCAGGCTGGCTGGTGGCACAGGAGGGTCGCCCAGCTGGCTCTCGGTCTGGGGTGTCTTCTGCAGCTCTGTAGACTGAAAGGGAAGTCTCTGATGGACCTGGCACAAGGCCGCCGCCTGGAGGGGCCACAATCCCCAGACTGACCTTGGGGACGCTGGGGTTTCTAGCCCCCTGTCCTGTCCTGGGGGAGACTCCATCTGCACACCTGGAGCTGCATCCCTCGGCTCCCTGGGGACAGTCTTTGTATGCACAGACACGAACGGCTCCAATTACGGAGAGAGGAGAGCTGAGTTGGACCTCCCTCTGTCCTCCCTGCTCCAGGCCTGGTCTCACACCCTGTGTCAGGGAAAATCAGTACTTGAAGGGCTGTGGGCACCGCTGAGTCCAACCCTACCAGGAGACGGGGAAAACCGGAGGTCTGCAAGGGGCCCAGACCGGCCCAAAGCCACATGGCCTGGGGACCCCAGTTCATTCCCTCACCCTCCACCAGCCCTCCTCCCTTAGCTCAGCCCTCTGGGGCTCCATGCTGCCCCGAGCATGATGGGGCTCTCGCTTCTCCCAGGATAAATTCCAAGCTCCCTGGCCTGGCATGTCAGGATCTGGCCCTGCCACCTGTTCCAACTGGGTCCTCCGTGACTGCCGCCCCCGCCCCCTGCCAGGCGTAAACCCCATGCACAACCTGCACATCTCAGCTCCCTGCCCCAGCACCACCGGCCACACAGCTGCAGGCCAGCGTCCCAGGTCCAAGTTCTCTTGAGTCACATGTCCTCCCAGGTCCAGCCACCTGTGGCC
The DNA here is from genome assembly GCF_041146395.1 of Eulemur rufifrons. Lineage (NCBI taxonomy): Eukaryota > Metazoa > Chordata > Mammalia > Primates > Lemuridae > Eulemur > Eulemur rufifrons. The sequence continues at coordinate 51,309,048 of NC_090988.1, read as the reverse complement.
ATGTCACATGGTCCACCCTGGTTGTTAGGGCCACTGGGACATGGGAGAAGCTCTCGGAGGCGTGGGTGTGGGCCTGGGAGCTGACGTCACAGCGAAGGCAGGACTTTTGATGGGGCATACCAGTGAGCACTGGATGGCAGAGCTCCTAGGCCTTCGGGGTCATCTGATCCAACTCTGCCTTGTTAAAGCGAGGGGCTGAGACCAGAGAGGGCCAGGGACTTGCCTGAGCCACACAGCACACAAATGATAACGCTGCACAGCAGCGGCATATGCACGGGGTGCCACAGTCTGCGAGGCCATCTCACCCCCAGTGCCTCATTTGTTCCTCACAATGCCTATCTGGGCAGCCCCTAGAGTCCCTAATTCCAGATGGGTAAGTCCACAAGACTAGGGAACGAAAGAACCAGGATTGAACCCAGCTCTATCTGAGGTCAAAATCCTGGGCTCCTAGGGTTGCACTACGTTGTGAATGTAATTAACGGCATTGGGGTGTTCACTCAAAAATGGTTGAAATGGCAAATTTTATGTTACAAATATATCTTACCACAATTTTAAAAGATTAATAATGCAATGTACTAAAAGCCATTAATTGTGCACTTTAAATGGAAGAATTGTATGATGTGTAAGTTGTATCTCAATAACGGTGTCTTTTTTAAAAAAATGTCTTGGGCTCTTAACCAGGATGCCCTGCGAACTCTTGTTTCCAGGAGCTCAGAGCATAGTAGGGGGGACAGACGTCCTCTAAATGGGGAGGAGGGAGCTCTGACGGGGAAGCACAGGCTGCAGGGTCCCAAAGGGGACCCTGAACCAGCTGGTTGTCCCTGCAGGCTGCGGCCACACCCACCAAGTGCCCAGGCTCTGCCCACTGGACATTCTGCTGCTGCTGACACCAGGGTTGGGATGGCTGCCCTGCCCGGGCAAAGGTGACACTGAGTGGGTTTTGAAGGATGAGTAGGAGCCAAAGGCTGGGGAGGCTGAGGGAGAACTGGGAGTCTGGATAGAGGAAACGGTGTCTGCAAAGGCCTGGAGGTGTGAGCGGGAGGGGCCGGTGTGTGTAATCAAACCCTGCGGGCCAGCCCTGGAGAACCGTGTCAACTTCTGCTCCGGGGCCAAAACCAACAGAGGTGCAGCGGGCCCCTGGGCACCCTCCCTGCCGCCTTTCTCAACCTCCGCCGTCACCTGCGGCCTTCTCCGTCCATCAGTCAACAGCCTAGATTTACTGGGTGACCGAGACTGAGGTCCGCCCTGACAGCACCCTCCCTTCCTTCACACCTGCCCAGGAAAGAAGCCCAGCGCTGCCGGCGCGGGCATCTGCTTCAGCCATGAAGGTGTCAGGAAGGGGCTTGGAGGGAGACCGGGACACACCCCACAGAAGGCGCTGCTCTGTGGAGAGTGGGCGGGGCCGGCTGCGTGTGCACCATACACGCGTGTGCGTGTGCGTGTGTGTGTGTGTGTGTGTGTGCTTTCTCACCAGTGAGCTGGGGATGATGCATTCTACCGCACCTACGTTAGAATCCTCATTGCAAAGCCGCCAGGAGACCAGGGACTGGGGGAAGGGGGAACTGGGGATTACCTTTTAGGGTGCTGAAAATGTTCTGGAACTAGATAGCGGTGGTGATTGCGCATTGTGAATGCTAAATGTCACTAATGGTAAATTTTACATTTTGTGTGTTTTAACGCAATAAATTTTTCAGTGAATAGATACATGAAAAAACAAGGCTGGGAGCACTACTGGGATATAATATGGGGGGCAGTAAGAGCTGTTATTCGTTGAACACCTACTAAGCGCTAAGTGCAGGATCCAGACGGGTGAAGTGGTGCTGGGCTTGGGGGCAAGGGAACCACGGGCCGAGTCAGCAGCCTGGAGCTTAGGAGAAAGGGGTCTTCTTAGAACCGGCCGTAGGGCAGTGAGGCACAGAGGAAGGGACCCTCCTCAGAGGTGCAGGCCACACAGTATTCCAGGGGGACAAAGGGACGTGTTGCTTTGCTGCCCATCTCCAGACCCGGTCCTGTTTGGGGGGAGTCTTGGCAAGAGGCAGGGCCCCAGGGCTGCCTAGCCCCCCTCCCCTCACCCCACCGCTCCCTGTACTGAGGGTGTGGGGAGGGGCTCGGCTCAGCCGCTCAGGCGTCCTGGCCGGGGGCTTTGCACCTCGAAGGAGTGACCTCAGTACCGCACAGTGGAGGTAGGTGGGGGGCAACGTGGAAGGAGGAAAGAAATGAGTAAATTTATTCATTCAGGAAATTTTTACTGAATGCGTATTATACATGAAGTAGAGTGAATGGATGAATGAGCGAGAAGAGCCGTGGGTGGGTGTGTAAGTGGGATCCCGCCCTTGGTAAACTGCAGGGGGCTGCCAGGTGGGCCCGAGGGCCCGGCGGGGGACCCTGGGTGGGCATGTCGGCGAGTGGGCCCAGCTCGGATCACAAGGATGTCCACTGGTGTTCTCTTTCAGAGGCCAGGCGGGGGGTCCTGTCCCTGACAGGTCACCCGCCCCATAAAAGCCCTGATTTACGCTCCCGCCGCCTGCTGGCCATGATGTCGTCTGTGCCTTGTTTATTTATTTGTGAGAGTCAGGTTGGGTTCTGGCTCCTCAGCTCTCCTGTCTCCATGTGTTCTAACCCCACATGGTGAGGAAGACGGATGCCTTGGAATTATTTTGCATGAAATTGCCGCGGAAAACTATTTGGCCTGCGTTTGATTTCACCTCTTGTTACAGCATAATTTGTTATCCTGAAACGTGCGGCAGCTGGAGGCCTGGAGGAGCAGATGTTCCTGGGGAGGCGAGGGCACCCCAGCGGGGACGGCGGCACGGTGGAGCAGCCGCAGAGCTCCGTTTCCAACGGGCAGGCCTGCTCCCGCCCCCGCCGGCGCCCCATGGCTGCGGCCCGTGGAGCCCCAGCTGGGCCTTGGTTTCCCTGTCTGTAAAATGGGGATAAGGCCACCTACCTCCCAGAGCTAAGGACTGAATGCAGTGACTCACAGGAAGCACTCAGCACAGTGCCAGGCCCACAGGAAGCCTCTACAGATGTTGGCTGTTATTCCCGAAAGAAACGAGAGGTGTTAAAGATCGAGCAGAAGTGAACTGGGGAAAGATGTGTTTTCTGGCTCAGCATAAGCAAAGACATGGAGGGGACAACAGAACTGTCCTTTGGGGCAGCCAAACCCGAGAGAAGGCAGGGAGCAGTGGGAGAGGCTGCCAGAGGAGGCGGTGGGACCCGTCATGAAGGCGCATGGATGCCAGAGCCACAGGGAGCCAGGAAAGAGTTGACAGCTGGGGAGGGACAGGATTCCACCACTACGGAGAGCGCTCGGCTGGGAGGGAGGCGGGTCGAGTCTGCAGTCAGCCGGAAGGCCTTGGGTTAGTCTCCGGGGGCTGCCATGACTCAGTACCGCGAACTGGCTGGCTCCAAACGCAGGTTTGTTCTCACAGCTCTGCAGGCGGGAAGTTGCGGTGTTGGCAGCGCCACTCTTCCTCCCAAGGTTCTGGGGAAGATTTCTTGCCTCTTTCTAGCTTCTGACGGTGGCCAGCAATCCCCGACATTCCTTGGCTTGTAGCTGTACAACTCCAGGCTCTGCCTGTTGTCACAGGGCCTTCTTCCCTGCATCTCTGTCTTCTCTTCTTATAAGGACATCAGTCACACTGAATTCAGGGCCCACCCTAAACCAATATGACCTCAACTTAACTAATTATAGCTGAGAAGACCCTGTTTCCATATAAGGTCACATTCACAGGTACTTGGGTTTAGGATTTCAGCATATATTTTGGGGGGATGACACAACAGGCCATAATACTCTCTCTGTCCTCAGTCTCTCAGTCACTGAGGAGTCCAGGCCCCACTCCGTGAGGAATGTTTCCTGTTTTGGTGTGGGAATCACGGTACTTGGGGGACATAGCAAGCCCCAGGGGATAAGGGCAGGGTGAAGCCATGGCCAGGACACAGGAGAGGACCTCTGAGGCTGCAGGATGTGGGACAGGATAAGGAGGTGGTGGCACCAGTGGGGAGGAAGGGTGGGAGGACAGGGCCAGCGTGAGTGGCCCAGTGCCCAGAGGCAAGGGCATAAAAATGCCTGTGGAATGAAAAGAAATGTCTGCTCTTCCATAACCAGGGGGCAGGTGCCCTGTAAAACCCTGCCCTCCCTCCTCCTCCCCGCTGGTGCCAACCCTAGGTGCTCCTTAGCTCCCTCAGCAGTGTCAGGGTCGGGTTTACCGGAAGCTGCCATTTCTCTTGGAAGCCAGCGGCATCTCCAAGTGTGAGCACACACTCGGGCCGAGGGGCCCCACCTGGGCTTTGCTTGTGCTAAACCCGCGCCCTGGGAGGTGCCAGGGCCCCGCCGCCATCAGTTCCACGTGGCCACACCGTTCGTGCTGCTAATGTAGCCGCGGTGGCGCCGGCCTGGGCGCTGGGAGACAGCAAGCCCTCTGTGGATGTTTGTCTCACAGATGTAAACACAGGCCTGGGGCTGCTCTCCCCCATGGCCGGCTGCTGGCTCACAGGACAGAAATTCCATCTGCCCGGGTCCCCCAGGGAGGGCCGCTCAGCATCCTGGGAAGCTCATGGCCCTCAGGGAACCTGGAGCCCTAAGTTCATTGTTTGGCCCCTCCCTGTCCCGGCCTAGTCTGGGGCTGCGTGGGACACCCAGTCCCTCCTGGAATCTCTGTTTGGGTTTGGTTTGGGGTTGGAGTTTGTTTCCTTTCAGGGCAACTTGATCCCAGCCCAGCCTCCAGCCCCCCGCTGCCCCCGGCATGGCTGCCCCTCAGGAGGGGGCCCGACTTTGCCCACATGCTGACAGGGCAGGCTCCTCCAGACCTCCCACCGAGGGCACGGAGGGGTCTGGCTGACTTTGATGTCCGGAAAGGCGGCCCCCCAGCCTCGGCCCTCGCTCTGCAAAGACCAAATGCCACCCTGTGGAGTGAAATGAAAAAGAACACGCTCAGGGAGACAGAATAGCTGGGGTCTAGACACCTCTTGACCAGTTCCTTACTGTGCCACCTAGAAGACACCCAACCTCTGGGGGACGCAGCTGAAATGACAGCATGTCGTATGTGAGAAGGCACAAATGACAGATGGACCAGATGACCGCACAGTCCCTTCCAACACACAGTTGGTTAATATTCTTTGTTTTCAATGTGCGTTGTGTGCCTCTGGCCCACGCTGTGCTGTAGATCAGTAAGCGGATACATTTTGGCCCTGCCCTAAGAGCACCCCAAGAGTGGTGCTCTCTGTACCTTACAGAGGAGGAAACGGAGGCTCCAGCAAAGACATGAACACCCCATAGGAGGGTTTGCAGGGCAGAGGTGGACACCCCAGAAAGGCTTAACCAGGGGACTCATCTGTGCCCTTCCCTGGTGGGCCTGAGATCAGTGTCCTCAGCCCCTGCTTTGTCCCAGCCACCTGCTTTTCCTGCCATTCACCTCCGAGGCCTGTCAGGTCACCAAAGCGTTTCAGAGCGCTGGGCACTGTTCAAGACCCTGCACACTCTATATCAAAAGAAAGCTTAGAACACGGATAAAATAGAAGGTAACAGTTTATTGATCACCTGAAATTATTATGCCCTTGATGATGAAACTGGAGGTCAGAGAGGTTGAGTGGCTTGTCCAGGATCATACCTTGAGCATTCGGCACAGACAGGGTCCGACTCGGGCCTGTCCGCCGCTAGAGCCCTCCTCCCACCACTGAGGCAGCCTGGCTCTCCTGCAGGGCAGGAGACCCACTGGGAGGGCCCCAGCCTTCCCTGCCTCTGTCTCGCCTGCTGTGTGACCCTGGGCAGAGGGGTTCTCACGGGTACTGCAGGAGAGGGAGCCTTGGGCACAACCTAACATTTCTGGCACAAACACGCTGGGGATTCTAGGATTCCGTATGCAAAGATTCCATGTTGTAAATGGAATCCCTGGTTTTAACAGAACATAATACCCAGTTACCATTATTGTGGCTTCTATGATTCAGTAATTGTAGGATTCTAGGATTACATCAGTCTAAGATTCCATTATCCTGTGATTCCAAAATCCTAGAATTCTAAGTTCCCCTGAGAGCTTGGGCTCTAAAGAATAGGAAAATCCAGCTGGGAGGGTAAAGAGGCAGCTTTTCCATCGACTTTTCTAACAATGACAGAGTAATGTGTTGTGTGGTTTTCATTGTGTTTGAAGGAAAGCACAGGGCTTGGCTAAGCCACATCTGAGCATTGGAGTGTGAGTTCACCTGCCTCGGGCAGAACAGCCCATGGAGCTGGAGGAGGGGGAGGAGGAAGGGAGGGAGGGAGGGGAAGGGGAAGGAGAGGAGGAGGGGGGAGGGAGGAGGAGGAGAAGGGGGAGGAGATGAAAAGGAAGAAAGGAGGAGGAGGCAGAAGATGGGGAGGAAGAAGAAGAGGAGAAGCAGGTGGAGAGGAGGAGGAGGGAAAGGAAGGGGAGATGGAGGAGGCATCCTCCCAGGTTGGAGGTGGCCAGAACTGTGTCCTCACAGAGGGTCTGTGTTATCCCTGGCACTCTACTGGCCACTGGTGCCCTGTGTCACCCTTCCCTGGTCCCCACATGCCAGGAGTGTCCAACCAGGTGCAGAGACAGACAAGGCAGACAAAAACAGTGTGGTGTTTGGATGAGAACAGGAGCTGGTGGTATAAATTAACTCTGCTAGAGTGTGAAGACAGTCAGGGAGGGCTTCCAAGAAGAGGCCATATCTACCTAGGGAGGTGAGAGCAGCAGATTGGCAAGGGAAGGGTACCTCAAGAGTCTGGGGAGTGACAGCTGATTCCATGCTGCTGGGGCCTAAGGAAGGAGGAGGGAAGTGGTGAGAGATGGGGTGCAGAGTCCTCAGGGACCAGCTCCTGCAGGGCCTTGAGTGCCGGGCTGAAGAGCTGGAACTCCATCCTGAGGGCAGTGGGCAACCAGGGCAGGTTTTTGTTGGTGGAGGGAAGTCACCTGGTGTCCTGCGAATGTCACAGATGAGGAGTCCTGAGATCGGGGGTCCAGACCTTTACCATACAGTTGAGGAGGTGAGACCCAGAGAGGAGGATTGCTCGCAGTCACCCGGTGCATCAGCCAGGGCTAGGAAGACCCCCCAGCCCACCCTACCGGTGGATTCTGGCACATGTGGCCCTGGCAAAACAGGGAGGGGCAATAAGAAGGAACGGACTGTTGATACGTACACGCAACTGCTGGGATGGATCTCAGGGCATTTGCTGAGTGAACAAAAAGCCAACCTCCAAAGGTCGGTCACATACGGTAGGATTCCATTTGTCCAACATCCTTGAGTGATTAAATTACAGAGATGGCGAATGGATTAGTGGCGCTAGGGGTTGGGGACAGGCAGGCTGGAGGGCAGGAATCTAGCAGCCAGAGGGGCAGAGGCAGCACGCGCAGAGGGCTGAGGTGTGGGCAGGGGCGTGGCTCGAAGGGGTAGCATAGGAGGGACCCTCGTGGCGAGGGATCGTTCTGCTCCTTGCTCAACTGCAGTGGTGGCTGTATGAACCCGCTCGCTGCACGTGCGATAAAATGACACAGAGCTGTACACGCACATTGTGCCAGCGTCTGCATCCTGGCTTCCATATTGTCCTATAATGATCGAAAATGTGACTGTTGGTGGAAATTGGGGGAGGGGCACACAGGACTTTTCTGTACTCTCTTTACAACGTCCTGTAAACCTATAATTATTCCAAAATAAAGGTTTTTAAAGATTCAAATGGCCACACTGTGCGAGTCTATTTGCAGACTCTGGTCGGTCCTGTCTATGTGTCTCTGTCCCCCCTTCAGCTCCAGAAGTCTTCACTGAAGTAGGTGCTTCCTCCTGCTTCATTATTCTTTTTCAAAATAGTTTTATTCTAGCTTCTTTGCCCTTCCATATAAATTTTAGAATAATCTTGTTTCTATCTAGAAAAAAATTGGGCTGAGATTTGATAGGAATTGAGTTGAACCTATAGATCAACTTCTGTGACTCTGTAATTATTTTAAAATAAAAACTTAAAAACTCTTAAAGAGACACAGAGAGGACCGTGGGGTAGAGGGAGGAAGGAGGGAGGTGCTGGCGTCTACTCTGAGGGGCGCGCAGTCCGGATGACAGACAACCCGGGCGGGGGGAGAGCGGGCGTGAAAATGCCTTTGGTACTGTTTTCACGGTTTGCAGGGTGTGGGGCTCAGTCATCCACTGCTCGAAGGTTTTCCTGGTGATGTGGCAACCGGTGCGCGGTCTCACTCTCCTACTTGCGTCCTGCCTTCGCGCACAGGTCGCTGTGTTCCTGGTGCGCTGGGTCACGGGGGTGTCAACGTGCAGCCACCCGGGCCTGCAGCGCCCTTCCCAGAGGCTCCTCTGGCCTGGCCTTCCCAGGGAGCTGCACGGAAACCAGTTCCTGGAAAAGAGAAGCAGCAGATAAGAGAGGCTGGCCCTCCGTGCTCACTGCCTTGCTGTTCTAGCTGTCCCTGCCACTGTCCCCTCCCTTCCGTACACCTGGCTGCTCCTCACGGTCCTGCTCGTGGTGCCGGTTCCTTCCATCCTGCCTGGCTACCTACTGGGCTGTCTTGCAGACAGAAGCTGTCACAGCTGCTGAGCCTGTGGTCTTCCTGACCCAGCTGCCCGTTACGCTTCGGGTCACAGGAGCAGCACCCTGCAAAGCTCAGCATGGCTACCAAGGTCTCCCTAAGACAGGATGGAGTCAAACCTGGGCCCTCTGCCGTACTCCACCTGCAGGAGGGGGTGGCTTCCCCAGTCCTCAGAGCACCAGGGCGTTTGAGGAGGTCACCCCTCCCCCAGCCCCCTTAGCTACCTGGGGAGCCCCTCGGGGTTAACTGAGGGAACAGCAGTGGGAGCCGGTGGACTATGGATTGGCACTGCTGGCCATCACAGGCGGCGGAGCGTGACGGGATGCTGCTGTTTGCATCCCTTAGCCAGGATGTCCCCGATAAAGGACGGGACCCGAGGAACAACGCACTTGGCCAAACTTCAGGCAGACGTCTTAGCCCTGGACGCCCTGACGCCCTGCTCAGCAAGTGTCTCACCTTCACGTTCATTATAAACCATTGGGCCGTCACCTAGAAATTGTCCCCTTCAAGATGAAGAACGCCGGGAATCTCCTGATCCAAATCTCACATCTCTGCGTATACTAAAGTCACAACACAGGCCGCACTGGTTCGCTCCTCATCCCTCTGGAGTTACAGACGTTACTGGCAGTAAGCAAGACACACATTTCACATATCAAATACACAACGCTGAGCTCTCGGAAATGGCCTTCAAAAGAACTTTCAAGTCTCTGATTGGTCCCAGATAACCAGTTTAATTGAAAGACATAATGGCCTCCTCAAATAACTCCTTTTAAAATTCTAATCCAGCATATAAACCCCTAAAATGAGTCTCTGTCTTGCCCTAGGCCTTAACCTATAAGTTTTCCATCTTGTTCCCATCGCATAAGGGCTGGAGGCCGCCAGAGGGTGCACGCTCTCCGGGGACCCACATCAAACAGATTGTCCCACAGCTCAGGCAGCTGCTCCCCTGGTAGGGGACCCATTTGAACCTAAACTTCCACCAAAACCAACAACAAAGACCTGTCAAGTGCAGCTACACACCACTCCGGCGACTGTGGTCTTATTACCACTGGTTTGCGTGCTTTCATTGATTTGCAGTCTGGAGGCCCAAACTCCCCAAATGAGCTATTGTTTCAGCCAAACATGGTATCAATAAACACTGAAGCCCACATCGACCCAAGTGGGTATCCACTGGGAAAGGAAATCCCAATCCCACACCCCAGGAGACACCGCCCTGGCCCAGAAGCTCATCCCTGGAGATGACATCACCTCAGATGACATCACCCAAACCCAAGACCTCATCGTTGGAGCTGACCTCGTCCCCTGTACTGGAGACAACGTCACCCCAGACACTCAGAAACCTCTATCAATTCAAATCCCTCAGGGAATGACTGAGCCCTCCTGCCACCCACATCCTGCCTCTGACTCCACTCCACCTGTCCATTCTGGGCTGACCCATTTTGCACTGGTCTCTGTGCTGGCCACACCGACCTGGGCAGTTTTGGCCACTCTGAGGGGCTCTCGGTCTTCCCCAAATGCCTCCTGACTGTCTGCACTCCACAGAACTGGGCCTCCCAGAGCCCACCTCTCTGACTCCTGGACCTGGTCACCAGACTTATTGGGGTCCAAAGCACTGTGGCCACAGAACCTTTTGTCCATTTCTACCCCCCGCCCCCGGGGAGTGGTGTATTCTCCTACAGGAAGATGGGACAGAGCTTATCTGAGAGGCCTTCACCCAGGTCTAGAGCAACTGCTCATTTGGCCAGGCCATCTGTCCCCTGGAAATGACCCGACTCAACTATATAATGATGCTGTAAAGGTACTAGAGTCTGAGGATGATGGGTAATCCTGGCCTAACAGTGCCACTCTTTTAGGGGACTTACTGGGAACAAAGCTGGGGAAGCAGCTCTAATGGTGAAATTTTAGGCACTGGGGCAGGCCAGAGGAGAAGTTACTGTTTAGCCTAACGAGTCACCAATACTCCTGAAATCACTTAACAGCAATATGTCAGTCACGGGCAGAACTTCAAAGCACATCTCCACCCATGATCTCATTGAAATCTTCCAACACATTTTAACAGCAGCAGGCATGAATTTTCCTGCCTCATGGAGACGGAGGCCCAGGGAGGTGTAGGAACTCGTGCAGTGTCCTACAACAAATATAGATCAGCGGTGGGGACGGTGAAAAACCATGGGCGGACAGACCCAGGTCAAAATCATGGTCCTGGATGATTCTGAACTAGTCACTTCACCTCGCTGGGCCTCTTCATCTGCAAAATGAGAGTGGTGATGCCCAAGTCCCAGGACTGTTTGGGGGATCAAGTCAGCAAATGTTTGTAAAATACCTGACTTTTTCCTGGTGGCTTTGGCAGGGCTGTCATTCTGAGAACCCAGCTTCCCTCAGAGCATCCACACTTGCTACTTAGGTAGCTGGCCAGAGTGGTGTGGACTGGGAAACCCCCGTGCCTTCCGGTTCTGCTAATGAGAACCCCTGGCAGCCAGGTGACCAGGGATGTCACAGTGGAGGTCACCAGATGCCCTCCTCTCACACTGGGCATGGCTGGGTCCCAGGACTTAGTTCTGTGTCCAGGGTGCAGCAGCCTCCTCTGAGGGCTGCCTCTGTCTCTCCATGGTTGGGCCTCAGCTTCCTGCTTGAGCTGATGCTACAACCCAGCTTCAAGTACCTTCAGAATGTGGTCCCTCAGCCCCTGCATATGGATCCTGGACTTGCTGTGGGATCCAGGACAAGTTCTTAAAACTCTCTGAGCCTCAGTTCCCTTACCATTAGAATAGGAAGTATAAAACCTAGCTTTCAGGTTGTTGTGAGATTTAAATGAGAGAATGCATGGAGGATGACTTAGCTCAGTAACTAGAGCATGATAAGCACTGACGTGTTACCTTTGACGACCAGGCACTCAGTAAAGTTTTGCTGAATGGATGAACATCCCTGTACCCATTTTACAGAAGAGGAAAACTGAGGCCCGGGCAAAGGAAATGAATGACTCACACTAGTGGCCGGGATCTCGAGTGTTCAGAAGTCAAATCTCTGGCCCCATCTTTCCCAGTCTTTCTTCCTTCCAAGGAGGCCCTTTCTGATTGGATTTTGGGGACACCTTTGGTCTCTCTGCCCACTTGACAAATCCCAGAGACTGTCTGGATCCACCCACACAGCTGTGAATGGACAGAGGAGAGGAGACACAAGTCCTGGTCTTGTTCCAGCTCGTCCCCAATTCTGGATGTTCCAGAAGCCACACCCTGTCCCCAAGCCTCTCTGGAAACCTTGGCAGCTTTATCTGCAAAGGGGAGGGGAAGGGGGTCTGGGGTCAGCCAGGGAATAGCAGAGGGACGAAGAAAGCAGGTCAGAGAGGGATGGAGAACACCCCGTGAGACCTCAGCCACAGCCCATGAGCACTAGCTGTCCTCCCAGACTGTAGACAGCCGGCGAGAACTGGCTTGCAGCCGACTCTGTCCTGAACCTGCTGGGTGACCTTGGGTAAACCATTTCTCCTTTCTGGGCCTCAGTTTCCCTGTCTGTGAAATGGGAAGTTGAACTAGGGCAGGGGTCCTCTGTCCCTTGGTAGGAAGCAGGGTTTCCAGAACGAGGCCCGTGCCCTCCCTGCCCCACAGGCCCCCACCCTCCTGCAAGTGTCCAGGAATTTGGCCGCGGTATTTCATTTATCATCCTGTGGTTCACAGGTACCGTGGCCGGCAGGCCGCTTACTCAACAGGCTCATTACACTCCTCGGTGACTAACAGATTCTTTTGCTGTTTGTGTTTTAAAGCCATAGCAATAACGCTGGCTCTCAATAACTCCGCTGAAATCACTATTATTCAGCCTGCCCCTACCTACATGACAAACAGAGCAGCAGAAACCGCCTTCCTTAGAGGAAGAGGGCCTCTGCTTCGCCACGGTGGGACCGTCTCTTTGGTGATGAAGCCGTGTGTGTCGGGGGTGGGGTGGATTTATGAACTGTTGAGAATCATACGATTAGGTCACTTCTCTGGTCCCTTCCAGCTCTGACCTACACATTGGACTTCACCAAAGGGAGGGGTGGAACAGATACCATCTTCCCTCTGAAAGTGTGAGTGTGGGGTTAGGAGCCTGGCTGGGACTCGGAGAGCCTGGCTTCTGGTCCTGGCTGCACCACTTGCTAGCTGGGTGACCTCGGACGAGCCACATCCTCTCTCTGGGCTTGCCTTCTTGTCTTAAAAATGGGGAAAATGAGATGACCTCCCACTGCAGGTGGGAGGTGGAGAGAAGGAAGTAATGCACGAGAAGCACTTGGCACAGGGTGGGGGCTCCAAAGCTGGGCGTGTTACTGTCACATAGACTCCGAGCCCCTGGGCAGCAGGCTGGAGCTCCGCAGGATGGGGAGGGCGGGACTGAGGCCGCGGAGGACTGGGGACTTGGAGGGGGGTTAAAACCTCCAGGAGGGGAAGTCAAGGGCTGGTCACTGTCAAAGCCACCTGGCCTCTCCTTTCCTGGCCAGTTTTATATACAAGGAACAAAATGATAGCCCAGCAGAACACGCCAGCCCCTGCGTCTGCCATGAGTATCTGCTACTTGCTAAATTCTTCAGAGGGAGGGAGCAGGGGCTGCCTCCGATCCAGCTCCCCCTCTTCGTGTGGGGGGCACAGCAGAATCTTCCATCCATGGTTGTCGGACTCCCCCTTCACAGGCCCCTTCTCAAGGATTCAAAGCTCCCAGCTCCGTTCGGAGCCCACTTCTCACCTGCGGCAGGCAGGAGGACTTTGCCTCCATAACCATCCGTGGGCTCATTTCCCTCCGCCTGTGGCTCTCCGTGCCGGGGGGCCAACCCCCTTTGCTGTGCTGAAGTGGCCTTCACAGATGTTATAGCCTGCCTCTACACACAACAAAACGTGCCAAGGTAACCAGTGTGAGCTGGTATGTGTTCAAAAGTCATCTCTCTGAAGGCAAAAAAAAACTTGATTTCTATCATCTGCCAGTTTCCATGGTGTAAATACTTCCATCATGGCTGATTTCAAACTACCAACATGACGACACAGAGCGCAGAGGGAAGAAATGCACACAATCTGCTCTCGTGTGACTTGGCTCCGGTACAGCACTGAGTAACACTGAAACGAAACTCATGGAAAGTAACTTATAATAATAATAAAAATACATATTGGCCAGGCACAGTGACGCATGCCTGTAATCCTAGCACTTTGGGAGGCTGAGACGGGAAGATTGCTTGAGGCCAGGAGTTCGAGACCAGCCTGAGCAACGTAGTGAGATCCTGCCTCTTCAAAAACTAGAAAAATTACCAGGTATGGTGGCGTGTGACTGTAGTCTTAGCTACGTAGGAGGCTGAGGCAGGAGGATCACTTGAGCACCAGAGTTTGAGGCTGCGGTGAGCTATGATGACACCACTGCACTCCAGCTAGGGCAACAGAGTGAACCCTGTCTCAAAAAATAAAAAATGCATGTTTTACTATTTTCCTTCTCCGGGCCAACTACCCTAGAAGACATAATAGCAGAGTCTGAATGTAGGCTCCCCGTGATTGCAACTGCTGTGTGTGCAGACTGGCCGGGTGTCCCATATCTGTCCTTGAACATCATGAGAAGTGTTGCCATTGGTGACACAATTTTGTGAAACGGTGAACCAGTCTCAATAATGTTCTGAACAAAGGACAATCTTCCTTCAATTTACAAGCTAGTTGCAGTCCTGGAAAATTCAGAGTATGTTAGAATCATGCTAAAAAAATGTGCTTATACATAAAACAGAGTTAGGTTAAAGCCACAGGTAATTATAAACAAGTTTTTCATTCACCTGCATATCCCACAAGACTTTCAACTGTCCCCGCTCACAAAACGCCAGTGGAGACCACAGTCACTGTGACGTCTAAAACCCACTCCCACAAATTTCCAGTACACTCCTCAGTTTGGTACTTGGCACCTACTGAGATCCACTGCCCAAAGGTGCACCCCCTCACCCGGGCAGGCCACCCTCTAAGGCCCTACCATGTTCGAGCTTTGCTAATTTGTTCATGCAGCTCCGTCCACCTGGAATTCTATCTTCCAAATTCTGCCCTAGAGTTTAGCCACCCATCCACCCATTCATCCGTCCATCTGTCTGTCCCAGCCCAGTACAGGGACCTGAGGACCCAGCATGAAGCCAACCTGGCCCCTGTCCTCGGGGAGCTCCCAAGTAAGTGGAGAGTCAGAGGTACTGATAGACGTCATGGACAGTGACAATGCAGCGTGCCGAATCAGAGGGCAGAGGTGGGTGTCTTTGGCCAGAGTAGCTTACGGGTAAGAGCATCAGTTTTGGTCTTGAATTCTTGAGTTTGGTCCCTGCCTGGGCAGGCACTTACTGTGGACCTCAGCAGAGTGGCTTCAATCTCTGGGCTTCAGTTTTCTCAGCTATCAGATCTGGGGAGGTAAAAATCCTGATGCACCAGGGCTGTTGTGCCCATAAATTGGGACAAAGATCATGGTGGGCCCACATGCCCTGGCACGGGGCTCAGAGAATCAGAAATGGCCAGTCACTGGCTCCTTCCTAGTGGCCCTGTGTGGCCGGCTGCTGACTCTCGAGGGTGAAGGGGCTGCTCTGTGGCAACTAGGTTGGGCAGATGTCTGCTGATGGGACAGTTTGTAGATTGTCCTGGGCTTTCCAGACCAGGATTCGGAGTTAACTTCCAGGGCTGGCCTGGTGTCCTCACTGTGCCCTTGTCTGGCTGGAGTGACCCCATGCTGGCCGGGATGTGTGGCTAGATAAGGGCGGGGGAGTGAGTCAGTTGCCACTCAGAGGCCCTCTGGGGCCACCACTCACCACGCTGAGCCCCCGCTCTGGGCCAGCCCTGAGCGTCCAGTGATGCGGCGGACACGAAGATGAGCGGGCAGCTCCCAGCCTGGTGGGGAAGGCAAACGCATCACTGTCTTCCGTGTCCTCCCGGCCTGTCCACGTCCCTCACTGGCAACTTCCATGTTACCAGATGGCTATCGGCCAGCTCCAGTCCCCATCACCCACCCGCCACCTCTCAGACACCCCCTGCCCCCTGACCTCTCTCCCCTCGGCCCTGTGGCAGCCCCCACGCCCTCCTCCGGAGGAAGGCCCACTCTGCTCCTTCTCGGCTGCAGCACGGCACCCTGGGGAGGAGGAAATCGCCCCACTTCCCCGTCTTCCCCCAGCCCCAGAGTGCTCCCCGGCCCCGGCCTACAAAATAGCAAACAGCTGCTGTGACCATGGGCTGCCCAGACCCCAGGGGCCTGGGGGGAAACGGGCCAAGGGAACTAAGAGAAAGAGCTCTTAATAACATACCTTCCCCAAGCTGCTTCCAAAGAAACTTCTCCTCACAAATCATTCCATAAACACTTAGCAGGCTCTCAGGAAAGCGTGCACAGCGCTCACCCGGCTATTAGGAGGCTCCTCACAAGTAAATTGAGACCAGGCTGCGGAGGCCTGTGCCAAATCCCCCTTCCTGCCCTCCTCCCCCACCCTGGGCCCTTCAGCTCCAAGGGCCGGGGTCTCCTCCCCTGCTGTTCCGGGCCTCTCCGCCAGCCCTGGCCCTCTCCCGGCTGGCCAGAGGGTGCCCCGTTTCCCTGGAAGCCAGCCCCCTCCCCACCCAGGAGGCTGGGTTTCCAGAGAGCTCTCCTGGGCTGCCGTGTAGGCCCACGTCCCCCTGGGACTTCCGAGGGCCACACCACCAGGCCAGGCGTGGACAGACTGGGCCGGCCCACGCCCCCGCTCCGTCCCAGCCACCCCTCAGCCGAGGCTGCTGGTGCCTCTCAGGCTGGGGCTGTCGATAGGGAAATAACTCCAGGTTCATCCAAGTCACGAGCTGGAAAATCCCTCCCATCCAACGATCCCCCTCGAGGGACAGCCTTGTGCAACTCACTCAGCTGCTAATATCCAGCTCTTGGCTAATACCCAGCACGGATCGGGGGATGACTTGATTGCTCGTGAGTTGACACATTTGCTTCTAGGTTCGCAGCTTGCTCGTGTAATGACTTTCATTGGCGTCTTTGAGAACAACAGTAGGGCTGGCACCCCAGTGGGGTTCATCATGATTGGCTTTGGAAGACACTTCAAGAATGACTGCCCCTTTTCCTAGGCTCATCCAATATCATTTTGAAGAACAAAAGGCTCTATTGTAAACAGAAATCAGTGAAATAAATAAAGCATTCAGATGAAAATAAACAGGCAGATTTGTGGGCACTGAAATTAGCAGTACGTGGGCTCTGAGAGGCAGGCCCTGGGCACAGAGCTTGGGCCAACCCCGGCTCCCCACTGATTGGAAGGTGGCTCGTGAGGCCCCTGCCGGCCTCAGCTCTGCGATTCCGAAATGGGGTGGGACCTACCTGTCTCCCCTCCCTCCACCACCTCTGCCGCCTCTCCACAGGTGGTCACTGGAGGCCTCCCAGGGCACCCAGGGGCTGGGGCCCTTGCCATGGCACCAGGCTGCCCACTCCAGGAGTTCAGTCACGGGGTGCTCATTCATTCAGTCCTTCAGCACATATTTAGGGAGCCTCTTCTGCACACAAGGCACCAGGTAAGACGCGGACCACGACAGACCCAGGCCTGCCCCTGGAGGAGTGAACAGAAGGGGACAAGCACAAAGCGGTGAGTATGAGCTGCAGTTGTGTAGGAGTCACACCGTCCCTGAGTCAAAGGATGGAACCTTTCCTTCCACAGGGCAGGGGTCAGTCCCCAGCTCTAAGCCACAGGGAAACAGAAATCCAGGCCCGAGGCACCAGTGAGAGGCATCGGGCTTCTGGCGTGCCGGCTGCAGTGGGAGAAAGCATGGAAGGAGTGGAGTCCAGACCTGCGCCTGCTGCGATGATGATGACGTTGATGACGATGACGATGATGATAGCTGGCAGTCCTGGGCGCCTCCTCAGTGCCAAGCACCATGCTTTACTTTCATTATCGATAGTTCCCATCACAACTCTGTAACTGACACACGGGACGCTGAAGTTCAGAAAGGTGACGTGAGTTGCCCGATGTCACTCATCTTGGAAACAGAAGGAGCAAAATGGAAGCCCAGGGCTGTCTGACTCCAAGAAAAGACGACAGCAGACCTCTTCCCCAGACCCAAACCAGAGGAGTCGCCTCTGGCAGCTGAGCAAAGTGGCCCCCATCCACAGCACGTGACCAGTGGGACTCAGGACAGACCCTGCAGCCTCCTCCAAAGCCACATCCTCAGATGTCAGGGGCCCGAATCTCCCCCGTCGGTGCCCTCCCCTCTGCGCCTAGCATTGTCTTCTTCAAACACCTCGGTCCCCTGTACATCCCCGGGAGGGCAGGGGACCCTCCCTCAAATAGAAGACAAATTGAAGACTCAGGTAACTGCTCAGTTCGGAGTCTCTGGGTGACTTACATCCTTTTCCTTCAGAGTTAGCTGTGTCCTTGCAACCTGCGGCTGAGTGAAAATCTCCCGACACTCCACCACTCCACAGCGGCGGACAGCGAACAGGGTGACCGCAGTAACGACTCCTATTTGGCAGAGGGAAGGAGAACACACACAGGACTACATCCATAGCGCTGACCAGCTCCTCATGAGTGGGGGTAGCAAGTCTCCCAGGCCTGGTGGAGGAATGGGTGACTTGAAGGCAGTGGTAGCAAGAACATGCTCCCGCCCCACGGGTGTCCACACCCTGATCCCCAGAACCGGCAAATGTGCTACGGCAAATGGCAAAGAGGAATTAGCACAAATGGAATTAGGGCTGCTAATCAGCTGGCCTTAAAATAGGAACATAATCCCTGCCTACCTGGATGAGGCCACTGTACTCACAGGGTCCCCGGGAGCGGAAGAGGGAGGCAGAAGAGTCGATGTCAGAGTGACGCAAGAAAGGCTCAGTCGGCCCTGGCTGGCTTGGAAGAGGGAAGGGGCCGTGAGCCAAGGCATGCAGGCAGCCTCTAGAACTGGAAAAGGCGAGGGAACGGACTGTCCCCAGAGCCTCCAGAAAGGACTGCAGCCCTGCGGTCACCTTGGTTTTAGCTCAATGGGACCCACGTTGAATCTCTGCCCTACAGTATTGTAAGATAATAAATTTGTGTTGTTTAAGTCCCGAAGTTTGTGGTGATTTGTTACAGTGGCTGTAGAGAATCAAAACAGAAAGCAAAACAACCAATCCCACTACCACAATACTGCTCTGGGTCCTATTTTTATGCCTCTGGCTGGGCATTGGGCAGATATTGCCACTTTGGTCCCCCTAACCATCTTGGGAGAAGGTGTGATCATCCTTAGGTTACAGGTGAGAAACCTGGAACTTAAGTAACAGCCAACTTATCTGAAGTCAACCAGCTGGTAGGCGAGGGAGCCCGAACACAAACTCTCGCCTGTCTGGCCTCGAGCCGTGCCCAGCAGACCTCTCGTGTCTGCTCGAGCCCTCCAGCGACAGGGGGTCACACTGCAAAGCTTCCCGGCCTCACTCCCTGCGGGCCCCGGTGCATGAGACAGCCCAGTGCGTGGCAGCTAGAATGCTGGACGCTGGGCCAGCCAGCGGGCAATGGATCCAGGATGCAGTTGCCTTGACAGTGGGCCGAGGCTGAGCTTCCCCACCCTTGGGGAGTAGGTTCCCACCCTTAGGGAGTAGGTTCTTTTTACGAAAACCTAGACTTCTGCTCTCCCCTCCTGTGTCCAGCCTCCATGCCCCCTGAGCTGAATTGCGAAGGTATTGGAATGCTTCGCTTTGTACTCAATGGAGGAAATGTGGGGCTTTGTCTTTCAATATTTATTCCTCTCTCTGCTGTCACCTCCACTCCCATCAGATCCAGGAATGTCCCAGGGGTGGCCAAGGTGAGAGAGGGCAACTCTAGCTCCTCCGATTTCTTCCTGACAAATGTAAAATGGGTCGGGAGGCCACAGGGGAGGTAAATAGATCCCTAAAAGCGCCTCGTGTGCAATTTGGGGCTGAGAGTAAGTTCACATAGAGATAGGGCTCCGCCAGCACCCCTGGGGGCTGGCCCAGCCAGCTGGCAGCCAAAACACAGCCGCCTCCCTCCTCCCCCAGCACGCACAACCCACGTGGAGGCCCAGGCCCACCCCACCCCCCCGACTGAGTGGGAACAGTCCAGGGTCCCAGAACCCGGACCACAGAACCGAAACACAGACTCCAGAGGTCAGATGAAACCCAGGGGAACATCTAATTTGACCTCTTCGTTGGCCCAGAGAAGGGAGGTGACTTTCCTAAACTATTGCCTCATCCAGCCTCAGTTTCGCAGGGGTAAAATGCAGGGAGAAGCTCCAATGAGGCAGAAATTGCTAAGCGAATGCGAGAGGGAAATGCTAACAGCCCACCATGGACTGGGCACACACTGCGTGCCGGGCACTGTGCTAAATGCTTGGTGAGCCTCATCTCTTTACATCCTCACAACACTCTGTGAAGTCGTTGCCCACATTTTACAGATGGAGAAACTGAGGCTCAGGAAGGGCACTTTTCAGGGGGATAAAAATCGATATCTTAATGTGAGTAGAAGTTACACAAGTATTACGTATGGGAATAATAAAGGTGTACACATAATATCGGTGCAGTTTACTCTCTGTCAATTATACTTCAATTTTTAAAAATGCTGTGAAACTGAGGCTCAGAGAGGGTAAGTGACTTTTTCAAGATCACACAGCTGGTGAGTAGCAAAGCTGGGCCATCTACTGGCTTTGTCTGGCTACAGAGGCCACCGTCACTACCCCTCACCACATTATCGTGTCACATGTCAGTGCCACAGTGACACTTTCCGTACTTCAAGTTTGTTCCAATTGCCGAACCCAGACCCGAGGGAGTGACTGGGAGGCCTGGGAGGCTCTGTGGAGAGGTCTGAGGGCAGACAGAGGGCAGACACAGGCTGGACCACCGCCCCCCCGGCCCTCAGTCGGTCCCCTGTGCAGTGCGTAACCTGAAGACCTATAGACAGTCCTGGTGGGGGGGTCTCAGGGTGGGCAGAGGGGACACCACCCACATTGTGGGCTTTGGCCAGGTGAGGGGGGGCATTTTTGATGTCCCCCCATCTGTCTGGGGCTGGAGGGGCTTCTTCTTTGGGTGCGAGCCCTGAACAGGGTCCTCGGCTGCAGGGCACACACGGGAGGTCGCTCAGTCACTCAGTAAATGCTTGTCAAGGGCTCTCTCTGTGGCAGGCTCTGTCCTGGGCTCTGGGGACAGAGACATCAGACCCAGTCCCTGCCCTGGAGCAGTCCCTAGGAAGTGCAGCAGATGCAGGAAGAGATAAATGACAAGAAGGAAGGAAGCTGGCTCCTTTACACATACACAAAAGGTGCCCCTTCCTCGGAGCAGAAAACTGTCCTATACCTAGACTGGGATGGGGCAACCGGCGCAGCTGCGTGGCCGTCCCGCGCCCCAGATCTCCAGGCCCAAAGCTGGGTGGAGGCCTCTCGGACTCCGAAGCTGTGCTTTCCTGCAGCTCCACACAGGCCCGGCCCCTCCCTGCAGCCCACACCCTCTCCTGCACTCTCTTCTACACCCCCACCCCCACCCCACCCCCGGCCGGCTTCCGTCTGGGCCTCCTTGCCTCCCCGGCATAGGCAGGGGGCTGCGGGACGGGGGCTCCCCAAGGCCCCCGCCTGCCGGAGACGGTCTGGGTTCTCTGCGTGAGAGTGTGTGCAGACCTGGCCCTAGAGCCAGGGCAATGGTCCTTGACGCGCACAAGAGCATTCCTCGTCAATGTGACGTGACCACAGGGGTCACTTGGAAAGGTTGGGACAAATGGGTCATGGGAGAGAACAGGAGCGTAGCAGGAGCCCCTCCCACCCGCACAGTGGTTTACCCTGTACAGAGCCCGTTTCCCCACCTTGGCTTCCCGAAAGAGCCAATGAAATGAACGGGTGAGGCAAGGGAGGCTCAGAGAGCTCAAGTCACTTGCCCAAAGTCACACAGCCACACTGCAGCCTGGCTGAGCCTGCACGCCAGCCTGCCCCTCTGTCTCAAGCCTCCTTCACCACCCACAGCCCCTCGTGGCTCACATGGGTGGGCTCCAGGAGGCAGGGGGCCGGGCCCCCCAGCTGGGCCCCACCAAGTGCACTGAGCCATTGGAGTTGGCCTTGACGATGGAGCTGCCGGAGCTGAGCTGCCGTCCGCCGGCAGGAGGTCACGGTCTGCGGATGCCACGGTCTGTTGGCTTTGCAAGCAGGATGACATGGGGAGGCCCACCTGGCCTGGGCTGGGGGCTCTCGCCCTGGGTGGGTAGGGGGCTCTTGGCAGAGACAGGGGATACAGCAGCGCCACCTGGGCCCTCCTTCTTCCCTGCTCTTGCGTGAGGCCAATAGCCCACCACAGCCTCCTTTGCAGGGCGG
This sequence comes from Eulemur rufifrons, assembly GCF_041146395.1. Classification (NCBI taxonomy): domain Eukaryota; kingdom Metazoa; phylum Chordata; class Mammalia; order Primates; family Lemuridae; genus Eulemur; species Eulemur rufifrons. The sequence continues at coordinate 51,287,273 of NC_090988.1, read as the reverse complement.
GTGGGCGGGTGGTGAGCTGGATGAGGGGTTGCCTGGAGGGGACAATGGGGACTTCAGACCAAGGGTAGCGTTCCTCAGCCCCCTTGGAAGGCCAGCAACTAGGAAGCACAGAATAGCTAAGCACGGACACTCTGGAGCCACACTCCTGGGTTCCAATCTCAGCCACATCTCTGTGACCTTGGGCAAGGTCACCTTTACCTGTCTGTGTTTCAGCTGTCCCATGTATAAAATGGGCCTAACATCAGTGTTTAATCTCACAGGTTGTTATGACAATTAAATACTGACTCTTGTAGCCAGCAATCAGGGCAGGGGCTGGGGTAGGGACCTAGGTCTCCTTTCAACAAAGGTGCGGCACATGCATGAGAAGGCTGCCTTAGAACTGCCTCTGAAGGCCCGTCCCTCCCCAGGCCTCAGTCTTTCCATCTGCAAAGTAGGCGGGTCAGCCTGCCAGGTCTCCACGTCCGTGAGGGGTTAGTGCCCCAAGCCCTGTGCCCACTCAGGCGCTAATGGGGGACAGAGCAGCAGGACTACACGGGGCCAGCAGGTCCAGGGCCAAGGACAGGCTTCCTTCCCCCGAGGGAGGGAAGGAAAGATGGTCTCTTTAAGGGTACTGGGAGTGGTGGCAGAGGTGGAGGGGATGCTCCTGGGGAGCGATGGGGGGCCATCTCCCCATGTCACCTGCCCAGCTGACTGAGGCAAGGTCCCTTGGGCAGTGGGAACAGGATCAGGATTAGGGCACCCCAAGTTGCTCCCCAAGTCAACTTCCTTTTCAAAAACAAAAAAATTGGCAAAATCTTTCTCTCTGGTGTGGACTGACAAAGATACAGAGCCATTTGGGACCAGACAGATGTAGGCTCCCAACCTGCCTCCTCCACTTAATGCTGTGTGACCTTGGGTAATACACTCAACCTCTCTGTGCCTCCATTTCCTTAACTGAAAGATGGGGCTAATAGCCCCTCCCTCACAGGGAGATGACACGTGGGAGACCTACCTGACTTGGGTTAGTACTCAGACGACACTGCTGCTTTCCCCTTCTTTGGTGATTCAGTCCAACCACCTTGATGCCACCTAAAATGGACTAGGCCTTGGTATGGGCTGGGGACCCACATGGACCAGCCTCTGTCCTGCATTCGATGAGCTCACGGGTCCCAGGAGAAGCCAACGCTGTGGCCAAATGTAGGGATGAGTGAAGGCTTCATGCCGGAGGTGGCGGTGACTGAATGTTTTTCGTAACTGCTGAAGTTTAATGGTCAGTACATTGGGTTCATTATACTCTCCTACGTGATTTTGTGTTTTAAATCATCTCAAATACTGCCACCTGTATGTAACAGTCTCCACCAGACTTCACGGGAAGCGTTTGGGGGTCGATCCAGCTTTGTCTCCCCTGGACGCGCTCCAGTGTGTGCGTGGAGCCGAGAGCAGGTGGTTCCCCAAAGCAGGGCCTGCCCCCACGGGCCTGGCCAGGCAGCGGGAGACGACACTGGCGCTTTGCAGCCGCCTGCTGGCTGGCGGCCACTCTCCCCTCTGCTCCTCCCCTGGGTGGCCTGCAGGTGGGCTGAACCACAGGGGGCAAATATTTGCTGACCGAGGGGATGTATTGTCACTGAAGACCACGCAGCAGGTGTCTGCATGTGAGGGAGGTGAAACAGGAGGCAGTGGCCGGGAAGGAATTGCCTGAAGCCTCACACCTGTGGGGAGGCCCAGACAGTGGGCGACCCGGCCCCACCCCAGTCAAGTTCAAAGGCTGAGGGAGAGGACTGGGGCCAGATTGGGCACTTGAACAACAGTGCACAAGAAGTAAAGATGTCGTCAAAGGCTGGGATGACAGCTCCGCAGCTGCGTCTGAGCCAGAAAGAGCCAGGCCCGAGAAGGCTGGTCTCCATGACAAGGGGAGGGAAGGGCACCAGCGGCTCCTGGGAAAGCCCGTGTACCCAGAGACCCCCGAGCGGGCAGGGCAGGGTTGAACATGAGTGGAGGGGAGCGTGGCATGGCAGGGTCAGGCCGTGCAGTGTGCTGGGCAGGGGACCCCATGCAGTCCCGGGGGCTCTCCCCCTCTCTGCGGGCCGCTTTCGTGGAGGGAGAGAGTGGGGCCTTCAGCAATGGGGCTGCGCATTGGAACCCCCCCTGCTCCCCACCCCCCGTCTGGGGTGGTGAAAGGGTGTCAGAGCCTCGAAACTTGGGATCTGTGGGGTGGTCTTGGGCAAGCCCCTCGCCCTCTCAGGCCTCAGCTTCTGCCCAGCTGACCCTTTGGTGGGTGGAAGTGTCGAGGGGGACGATGTGTGTGAGCGTCCTTGGTGGGGGGCCCCTTCCTGCGCTTTCCGCTGTCGTTGGTATATGAGCTCCGGGCACCAGTGTGGCGCCCTGGCAGGGCTCCAGGTGGGAGCAGAGGTGTGGTCTGCTCAGATAAGGGGCCCCGGCTCGCAAACAGGATGGCAGCGGCACCACCGCTGTGTGATTGTAGGCGCCATGACAACAGTCAGGTGAACCAGGAGAATAATAATAACACGGCGGCTCCTTCCTGCTGCCAGAGATCACAGACGGGAAGTGGGGTGGGGACGCGTCCGGGCCGGGTGCTGGCCAGGGACGGCTGTCCTCGTGCCCGCCTGCTCTAGGACTCTGCGTGGATGTTTTTGGGAAAGCCTGGGCAGGGGGCTGGTCTCAGCCAGTGGGGCCCCGGCCTCCCTGCGGGCGGGCCTCTGGGGCAGGGCTGGGGCACCAGTGCACTGGAGGGGGCTTTGCCGGGCGGGACGGGGAGGGCCCTGTCCCTGCCTCCACGTGACCTTGGAGGTCCCCAGCCCCCTCTGCACACTGGGATGCCCATCTACATCAGGAGTTTCTTTCTCACTCTAGCGTGGTCCTGACGGGGCTGGGGCTGAAGCAGGCGGGGGAGAGCCGGGCCACCGGCTCAGGCACTCGCCCAGCCCCCTCCCTGCGGCCTGCGCCTCCACCTCCCTACCTGGGCACTGCCACTCCTCCCGCAGGCTCCCCGCGAGTCCCACTCCTTCCGCGGGTGGAGACATCACCCCCAAACAAACGAACGGGGCTCCTCTGGTGAAGCTCTGGTGGGTGCCTGGCATCGAGGGGGCACGCAGGAAACGTGCACCTTGGGGCAGAGAGAACAGCATGTTGATGCCCAGAGGCCTGAGGAGACCTGGCCCACTGGGCACCAGGTGGCCCTGGTGTGGCTCAAGGACCAAGACGGGGTGGGGACGCAGTCGCCGGAGGTGGGCTGGAGAGGGCATGCGGGCAGACGGTAGGGGCTTGAAGGCCAGTGATGCCTGTGACGGGGAGGCCACCGCATCGGCCACATTTGCTGCAGGAAGGAGCTCTCCGTCCACAGCGTGGGGGCACAACACAGGGCCGAGAAAGGAGGCAGAGAGCCCAGGGGCATTGGGCCTGCAGGGGTGGCTGGGCAGGTAGGAGGTGGAGGGAGGGAAGATTCCAGAGCCTTGACAGAAGTGTCAGGATGGCCCGGGGAACGGGTGCCCACCCCTCTGGAGAAGAGCCTTGCGGGGCCCCAGGGTCCCCCACTACGGGTGGGGGGGAGGGGTCCAGTGTTCAGCCGCCTCAGCGCATGTGCCCAGTCCAGCCTCAGGGTGTGGACAGGACTTTCCTGAAAGGGTCTGGGGTCCACAGACTAGGACAGTCCACCTGGGTGGCACCTCAGGCGGGGGCAGCACGCAGATGGGGAGCCTCCCTTAGATGACACACAGCCCCTGCCCAGTCTCTCCTCCAATACCCAGTAAGTGCTTCCCTCCGCCCAGCATCCTCCTGCCCCCCAGCCCTCCGCTGTGCCCCCGGGACACACCTCCATGCTTCAGGATTCAGACCAAGGGCAACTCCTCCCGGCAGCCCCCCTTTGGGCTTCCCTACCCTGAGTTCCCACAGTTCCTGGGCTTCCCAGCTCTGATCACACCTCACTGCCACTGTCTGTGTCTGTGCCCTTTGCCCTGTGTGCCTGGGCACACCCTGAGGTCTGGGACTCCCGAGTGGGACTCCTCCATGTCAGAGCCCCCAGCACCAGGCCTGGAGCTACAGGCCGGCAATAAACGTGGGACGGATGACGAGAACTGCAGTGATAAGGGAGGATGTGTGTTTGAGAGACCATATTTGCTATGGTCTGAATGTGTCCCCAGAAAGCATGTGTTGGAAACCGAATCCCCAGGGCACCAGTGTGGGGAGGTGGGGCCTGATGGGAGGTGACTAGGCCGTGAGGGTGCAGTGAATGGATTGTGCCGTTAGTGTGGGAGCAGGTTCCTTATAAAATGACAAGTCTGGGCCCGGCGAGGTGGTACATGCCTATAATCCCAGCACTTTGCGGGACTGAGGCAGGAGGATCAATTGAGCCCAGGAGTTTGAGGGTGCAGAGAGCTATGATGATGCCACTGCACTCTAGCTGGGGCAACAGAGGGAGACCCAGTCTCAAATAAATAAATATAAAGGATGACTTTGACCTCCTCTTGTATTCTTTCTCTCTCTCTCTCTCTCTCTCTCTCTCTCTCGCCTTTCTGCCTTCTGCCGTGGGATGACACAGCAAGAAGCACCTCGCTAGATGCCAGCTCCTTGGTCTTGGACTTCCCAGCCTCCAGAGCTGTGAGAAATCAATTTCTGTTCGTTATAAATTGCTGAGTCTGTGGTATTTTGTTATAGCCATACAGAACAGTCCAAGGCAGTTGTGCAGTGTGAGATACAGGAGTGAGCAGTGAGCGTGCCCAGTGCCCAGTGTCTCAGAATTCCCAGGAAGCAGTTGGTTAGATTTACCAGCTAACCAAAGAGGGCCTGGGCCAGGGATGGGCAGCCCTCTCTGTGTCAGAGACCCCACCAAGGACACCCAGCAGGACCCCAGCAGACACCCCCAGGACACCTGCTCTGGGGGCAGAGGCTGGAAGCCTGTGCCAGGACAGGGTGGAGCCTCCTCTGCCTTAGCACAGCCCCGCCCCAGCCCGGCTCCCTGCTGGCCTACGGGGTGGGGGCGGGGGGGCACAGGGGAGTGGAGAGGAGGGTGTGTGGCGGGACAGGCTACATCCAGGGCCCGGGGTTTCCATGCGAGGCATCTCATGGAATCCTCACAACAGCTATCAAAGGAGCCAGGAGAGGAGAAGTGACTTGCCCAAGGTCCCAAGGCAGAAGGCAGCAGAGCTGGACTTGACCCCAAAGCCCTCACCCTTTTCTTCTTTCGGGGCTGCTGCCCCAAAAGGGAAGGCGAGAGGTGAGGACAAACTCGCAACGCCACTGAAGCCACACGCTCTGCAAAGTTGCCAGTAGGACTCAAGCGAAGGAACTGCTGGTGGGGGTGGGGGAGGGCCCGGAGAGGGAGATTCGGAGTCAGCAGAAGTGCGGGGAGCCCCACCTGGCTGCCCGGTGGCGCTCAGGGAACCAGTCCCCCGCCGTAGGGTTGCTGGTGTCTTTGCCCTGAGTTGATCGGCCTCCCCTACGTTCTATGGGGTCAGGGGGGCAGAAGGTCCGCGTGGTACTGACAGAACATAGAATCAAAGGTGCGTGTCCCTGACGTGCTGAGTGGCTGGGTAATGAATGCCTCTCTGAGCCTCAGTTTCCCAGTCTGTGAAATGGCGTGACGATCGCCACTGAGTCCATCCCACGGGCCGCTGGGGCCTGCTGTAACCATGGAGGTGAGAGCATTTATGGGCGCTCCAGGCACCCTGCACAAAGAGGGATGTCGCATCCACCCAGGAGCAGGTGCTGCATGTGCTTGGCGCCCAGGGGGAGTGGGGAGAAAGGAGGCCGCTCCTTGTCTGGTCTGTGGTTGCAGCTGAGCCACCTGCACCCCAGGGCCTTGCTCAGCCTGCCAGCCCTGCCCGTCCCTGCCCTGCCTGTCTGTCCCAGAAGCCCCAGGCCCCCATTGTTCTCCAAACCCTTCCGCTCCCCCAGCCTGGAGCTCTGGAGACAGTGTGCATTCCATTCCAAGGATTCCACAGCCCCCACCCCGCCCTCAGCTTCCTTCAAAGTGGCCGCTGGGGCTGGGGTCTGTCTTCGCAGAGGTGCCAAGCCGCATGCCCCTCCCACCTCTGCCAGCGTGGCCGCCTCTGAAGTCCCTCCAGTGGCGCAGAGGAGGGGCCTGGAGTGGAGGGTGCAGCTGGGCGAGGCCCGGCCAGGGTGTTTGAGCTCAGCGTGGCTGGGCTTGGGGCCAGGCTCTTCTTTGGACATGCTGGGGAGCCCCAGGTAAGCTGCTGCCCTCTCGGGACCTCAGTTTCCCCATTTGGAAAGTGGGGCAGAGACAGCAGGGTGTGGCAGTCATGAGCATGAGCTTTGGAGTCACAGACGCCTGGGCCCTGCTTTGGTCTGAGCAGGTCATCAGGCCTCGCGGGGCCTCAGTTAGATCCTCCATCCAGCGGGGATGATACCAGCACCTACCTCACTGGCGGCTGCGGGGTCTAGATGAGCTATGTCACCCCACGGTGACAGACTGCACATTTGTTGAACAAATTCATATGTTGAAACCCTAACCCCCAATGCGATGTTCTCAGGACGTGGGACTGCTGGGAAGCAGTTAGCTGGGAGGGTGGAGCCCTCGTGGGATTAGCGCTGTCATGAGAAGAGACACAGGGAGATTGCTCGGCACCCCGCCCCCTACTCTGCTCTCCCCCACGTGAGGGTGCCCGGAGAAGACAGACATCTGCAAACCAGGAAGCAGATCGCCAGATGCCGGACCTCCCAGCACCTTGGTCTTGGACCTCCCGGCCTCCAGAACTGTGAGACATAAATGTCCGCTGTGTAAGCCAGCGGTCTGTGGTGATCTGTACGGCAGCCTGGGTGCACTAAGACACCCACCGAGTTCAGGGCCTGACCCTGGTGAGGCTCAGGGGAACAGCCATTTCTAAGGGGCCTTCCAAAAGTGCCCTCAGCAGTGTCACTTCTTGCCATCCTCTGCCTGTGGCGTCCCTCACTGTCCATGTGTTCCTGCCCCGCTGCCTTTCCTCCTGCTGTGCCATGCCCACACGCTTCCCGCAGCTTGTCCCATCCTCCGCAGTGCTTGCGTGGCAGGTGGGAAGGGCATCTGTCTTCCCCAGGGACCGGCTGGGCCACCCCAGCCATGCTGATCTCTCCCACCCACTCACTCTCTCTGTTGAGCCACCGGGTGCCTAGCACGGCACACACGCCACCTCCCCCGGACAGGTATACACCCCCTTGGCCAGATTCCTGCTCGACAAAGACTCCATCTGCCTTACAAGTCAGCCCCTCTCCTGAGCTCCTGCCCTGATGGCGGGCAGGTGACGCCCGCTGAAACACAGTGATCTGAGCATGTAGGAGGCCGGGCCACCCAGAGCGGGTGACCTAACTTTGTCAGGGAAGGGGCTGACCAAAGAAGGCTTCTCAGAGGAGGTGGTGCTGAGCTGAATTTTGAATAATGAGTTGGATTCTGCAGGCAAACAAGGGGGTCCTGCCTCATGGTGGGAAAACACGAACAAAGCCCCACTGGCAGGACTGAAGAATGACACATCTTACAGCTCGATGGGAGGGGGCGCAGGGTGGAAGGGCGGGGAGAAGCGTGGGCTGGAGAGATGCAGTTAGGTGGCATTGCAGGAGGGCCCTCCTGGCTGCTGGCAGGGACGGCTTGGAAGGGGTGAGTCTGGAGGCCCAGAGCCGGGAGTGGGGGGCTGTGACCTGCGCTGGACCATGGGGGTGACAAGGGGAGAATTCAAGGGAGCTTCTCAGGCTCCCTACGCAGCCCATTCTGCACTCTCCTGGCACCTCTCCTCCTGGGCAATCTTTGTCTCTACCTCCGCGGGTGTCTCTGGCTCTCTTCCCAACACCCATGGGCCACGTGACATCTCACAGGCTCAGCTACCTTCCATACCAGCTCGTCACCTCTGGCACCCGCCCGCAGTCTCCTCCCGCAGTCTCCCATCTCCAACCCGGCCACTCCCTGCCCCTCTGGGCATCAGCTGGATACCTGGGGGCCACCTTCATCACCAAGCCCCCGCCCTCACCTGGACCTGCAAAAGCCTCCTTACTGGTCTCTCTGCCACCCCGGGGCTGCGGTGAATTGTTTAAAAATTCTTTTCTCCAAACTTCAGTGTCCCCGTCCAGCCTTAGGGCAGGACCAGGGCATGCTCACCCGTCACCTGCATGCCCAGCCCAGGCCTGGCACAGAGAACAACATGCACGGTCACCTTCAGGGATTTCTGACCCCACTCCAAATGGCCGCCTCACCTACTGTCCTCGCCCCGGGCCCCTGCTGCAGCCACACTGGCCTTGGGTGTGCCCTGCCTGCTCCTGCTAGCCTCAGCCTCCACAAGGTCTTCCCCCTCGTCTGACTAACAGCTTCCCTGATCCTCCGCCTAAATTTGTCCCCTCCCATCCCTCCCGGCAGAGCCATCTGCATAGGGCCATTCGTGAGGTCTACGACCCTCTCCCTGCCAGGCTGAGTCCCACCGAGGGCAGACTGCAGAGAGCAGCCCTGCTCGGGGCCCAGAGCGAGTGGAGGCAGAGCCGGCAGCTGAGCCTCGGGCCTGCCCCTGCCCAGGGCGGCCTCCCCTCGCCACCTCCAGGGACAGGGCCCGCAACGGCTGCTCCTGGTGGGCCTCCCACGGAGAGTAGGGGCTGGGGAAGAAACAGAATCCAGGCGTTTGCCTTCCTGCCAGCCCAGGCTGTGCCCCAGCCCCCTCCTGACCCTCACTGTCTCCTCAGAGCTCCCTGTGGCCTGAGAACCCAGGGGAGTTCCACCCTCCGTGCTGGGGACAGTCACGTCCCCACCTGCTCCTTTGACGTCCTCCCACCTTCATCAAGAGCCAGCTCGCGTGAAGCCTGCTGACCCTCAGGCAGGGCTGGCCACTGGCCTCAGGGCACCCGTGTGGCCTTAGCCACCTACCAGTCAGCCTACCCCCCACACCAGGTCTGGAGCCCGTCGGAGGCAGGGCCTGAGCCTGCTCCATCTCTGCGTCCCCCACTCCCGGCTCCGGACCTCAGCGGGGTTTGGTGTTGAATAGGTGGATGGAAGATGGAGAGATGGATGAATGGCAGAATTGAAGGGACACGCCAACCTCCAGACAGCCCCAGCCAGCTCTCCCGGCCCCTCTGGCACCTCCTGCTCCGCCTCCCAGGCAGGACAGCAGCGGGCCTTGCCCTCCCGTTGCCAGCCCTGATTTGTGGGTCCCCGAGGTGGCGAAAGGAGTCTGGGCCCCTTTCCCCTTCCTGCTTGGCCCACGTGCACCTCCTGGAGTCTCCGCACCTGAGAACGCCTCTCAGGGGGCGGCATCTCTCAACAGTGTCAGGGAAGGGACACAGTCAGCTCGTTTGTCAGCCCTGCTGGTCAACACCTGCCCGCCTCGCAGGGTGGGGCCGGCCCTGGCCCCCCTCCTGTGGCCTGTTTCCCTCGGATCCCTTTCCCAGAGCTGTCTGCTCCCCGCGAGCAAAACCTGCTCATTTCCTTCTGAAAATACAAACCACTTCCTGGCTTCGCAGCGAGCTGCCCGGGTGAAATGGGCCATGGCCTGACGGCAGTCTGTGCACCCTCCACCAGGCCCAGCTGGCCAGAGAGGCGCCCCCACCTCCCCGGCACACACAGCCGTCCGCAGGCTCCATCAGGGACTCCCGTCTGTTCAGCCCAGCACAGAGGACTGGGGCAGGTGCAGAATGTTCTTTTATTCAACAGACTTCCACTGGGCACCTTCTCTGCGCCAGGACCTCAGCTGGCCATAGGAGTGACAAGTCAGCGTGCCCTGGCCTTGCCCTAAGGCTCTGCCAGCCTGGACGGGGGCACTGAGACACGGAGAAAACAAGCCAGGTGCTGTAACCCCAGATCTGGGTTTGTGTCCTGACTTGGCCACTCCCAAGGCCACATGGCCCTGGGAGAATCCCTGGACCTTGTTCCGGGGCGCAGGTAGCACAGGGCTGTGGGAGGAGCAGAGGAAGCAGGCGTTTCTCACCCTGAAGTCCGAGACAAGCCTTAGTTAATACACAGGCGACAAGGCCGCGGATACTTGGGGCTGAGCGAGCAGTTCGCTCTGGAAGCGCTAAAAAGCTTCACAAACCGTGGCACAGAAGAGAACACAAGCCCCCAGGAGCCAGAGCACAGAGGTCTGCCTCTCACTGCCTCCGCCCAGGCGTCCCGCCGCATGGAAGGGGACACTGAGGCCCAAAGAGGAGCAGGAGCCTGTCTCAGGTCCCACGCTGAGTCGCAGCCGTGGCTGGGGTGGGAGGGGCCCTCAAACCCAGGTTCACGGCCGGCGTCCTCCCCACTCTGGACAAAGGGCGAGAGGAGGCTGAGGCAGGAGGGGGAAGACAGGGAACCGTCCACACCTCGCGTGGTGGAGCACCTGTAAGTCACGCGCTGCACAAACGCTTTGGGAACCGTGTTGCAGGTGAAGCTGAACGCGTCCTATGAGCCAGCGACCTACCGTTAGGACACACCCAGTGGTGTCTGCTACCTGTTTAACACTTAGCTGAGGAAGAGAGGGAGGAAGGGAGGCCGGCCAAGCCCTGATTCGTAGCATTTGCCAGTGTCTATGGTGTACAGAATCCCGCCATGGCCCATTTCAAACTACCAACGTGATGTCACTGGCGCAGGGCTGGGACGAGATGCACGTAATGGACCTTGCAAGCCGGCGCCAGCCCACCACTGCGTGTGTCCCATACGAACGCGTGCTCACGTCCTGGAATGTTCACAGCAGCACTACTCCTAATAGCCCCGCACTGGGCACCACCCCAAAGCCCACCAACAGTAGACAGGGTAAATAAATTATGGTCTCATCATGTGACAGAGTACTAGGCAGCCATGAGCGTGAACAGCTGCTGCTGCTACATACGCCACCGTGGACGAATCTCACAGATGTAATGTTGAGCGAAAGAAGCCAGACACAAACCGAACCGACTGAACCACAAAAGCCCAAAGCAGTGCAGGAAGGGCGCAGGGCCATTCTGTTTCTGGACCTACTTGATGGTTGCCCGGATGTGTTCACTTTTGATAATGTATTGAGGTATATTTTTATGATTTGTGCACATTCCTATATGCACATTATACTTCAAAAATAAGTTTTCATTAAAAAAAAAAAAAAAAACACACTAACTCTCTTGGCTGCCCCCTCCTCTCCTCCCACTCCCTTGCCCTATCCGGGCCATCGTTACCTCTCCCTGGACGACTGCCCTGGCCTTCTCCCTGTGGGCCACCTCCCCGCTCTTCTCACCTCTGCTCCAAATTACAGCAGCCAGAGTTAGCAATGAAACTACACTAATACCAAAAAATTATTCGCTGTTCATCTGAAATTCAAGTTGAACTGGGCGTCCTGTGTTTGACCTGGCAGCTCTGCCCCCATACACGCCCAACCCCAGCCTCCAGAGAGGTCTGCGTCAAAGGCAAATCTGGCCCCGTCCCCGTCCTGCACAAACCCCTTCCCCAGCTGTCCCCAGCCCAGGACTCCCTAGCGTGGTCTTCAAGGTGGCCTCAATTTCCAGCCTCCTCCACTTTCTTCCAATCCCCGCCCCCCCAAAACCTCCCAAACCCCAGCTCCACCAAACTTCTTAAGATTCATTCATTCATTCAAAAGATGCTTACTGAGTTTTGACTGCGTGCCAGGCCCTCTTCTCCGGCCGTACGGCTGCCTCCGACGGACGGTCGTACTGCACGCGCCATTCCCTCTGCCTTAAGCGCCCTCCCGCAGCTCAGCTGCCTGATTGACCCATCTTCAAAACTCAGGTCAGGCCTCCTCTCCCCGCTACCAAGGGACTCCCGACCCTCCTGCCCTCTGGCTGTGTTAGGGCCCCTCCTCAGGGCTTCCCTCTAGTCCAGCACAGAGCACACCGGTTTGTCATTGTCACTGCCTGTGTCCACACCTGTCTCCCCACCAGACTGTGACCTCATCCTGGACAAAGGCCAGGTCTGACTCATCTTGGGGTCCCCAGCCGGCTCGGGGTGGATGGAGCTGGCACCAGGCAAGTGTGTGGGGCGAGGGGAGGGACTGGTGATAAATGAGCACCGGGAGCAGAGCCCTGGAGTTTTCTGATTTCAGTTTCTGTCCAGCTGCTCCCATTAGAAGCCAGCTATTGTCAGGCCACGTGTCTCCTCCGCTGCTTTGGAAAGCACTGTCCCTACCTATGGGAGAGGCACAGGGCCGGCAGGGGGGAGGTGGTACCTCGTGGGCTGGTCGGCTGGAGGCAGAGGGTCTAACTCTGTCTCTGCCTCAGAGGGGCCCAGCTCCCTCCCCTCCCCAAGCCTGGGGAGACTGGAAAGTGTCTGTGGGGCTGGCCATGAGGCCATGAGGCCACGAGGCCCCCACTTGTCTTTCCAAGCTGCCCCGGGCCTCACGCTCCAGCGCTTGCGGCTCTGGGAGGTGAGACTGACAGCGCAGAGGTGAGCCCCGGGTGCATTAATGGGACCCGTGTTTACCCAGGCTGGGCCCATAAAATGCCTCAAGCGGAACTGAGCTGGGCTTGGAGCTCTCGGGCATTGTCCGTTCCGGCTGCTGAGCCTTGGAATGGACCACCCGGGTGGCCATCTCATTCCCTCAACACCTTGGAAAACCCCAGAGGGAAGCTGGGAATGCCTCGAAGCAGGGAATGGACGAGGATGGGCTGCAGGGCTTGGGGACCGGAGGCCGGCGTGTCCAGCCTGCTGCCCCGTGCAAGGAGCCCCTGCCGGCAGCTGCATTATGGCCCAAGGGAGAGGCATGCTGCCTCTAGGCAGAGCCCTGCAGTGGTACCCATGGACGCAGCTCTGTGACTTGTCACTTCTTTCCCCACACTGTTGCTGAGCTCCCAGGGCAGGGCCCTGCGGCTCCTCTGGCCTGGCCCTTTCTGATTTCCTCTTCTGCGCCCTGCCCTGTGCTGAGCTCTTGGGACCAGGGAAGCATCAGGCTCCGTCTTGTTTCTGGGGAGTTTATGCCTAGCAAGGAAAGCAGCTGACAGCTGGGTATCCAGTGAGCTGGAGGACAAGGCAAGAATCCACCCATCTGTCCATAATTGCTTGGGAATAGTCCCATCAGCTTCTGGGGAGCAAAGTTGCCAGAGCAGGCTTTAGGCTCACATGGTTCTGAACTCAAACCTGTCCCCTATTGCGTGACTTTTGGTGTGTCTCTCTCTACCTCCCTGGGCCTCAGTTTCCTCATTGTTACAAAAGCCTGCCTCTCAGGGAGTTGTGGAGACTCGCTGAGTTGACGATAGCCATCAACTGGTGAGACAGTGCCTGGCGCCGAGGCAGACCGGCCCGGGAGCTAGTGGAGCCACCTTTCAGGGCCCCTCGCCTGCATTTGTCCCTTCTCTGGGAGAGACCCTGGCACTGTGTTCCCATGGCCATATGTTTTTGTCAAATTTTGTAAAAAGGAAGCTATTTTAGCTGCACAGGGTTGATGCCGCTGTTTCTTTTCACTCTGAATCCCCTCCATCTTCCCTTCCTGTCAAGGGGTGTTGAGTGGCCGAGGCATTTGGGGGATTTAGCCGAAGGGAAGCTGAGCTGAGGATACATTTACGGTAATTTGGGATTAGTGGTGTATGTTTATACGGTTCGCGGTCACGTATGGGTGAGTTATTACTAGACGTCCTGGTGCAGGAACAGCTTCCAGAATGAATACCCCGCTGCCCACCGTGCCGACTCATTTGGCGCCGTGACTGTGACCAGCCCTGGAAGCATGTGGGCGGGGAAGAGAAACGAGGTTTAAAATGTGCGAGGTCGGCAGCTTGGCTGTGGACTATTCCGTCCGGCAGCAGAAGCGCCACATTCTTTTTTAACAGGAATCTGGGCCTTATCAAAATGGAAATTCTCTTGTGTCAGGAACATATGCAGCCTATATAATTAGAAATTATAAATATATCTTTTTTCTTCTTGATAGGAATCATGTGAAATAGAATTTACCAGAAGCTCTCTATGTGCAGGGCACAAACCTATAGCAGTATCACAGACAACAAGTATATTTGTGTCTGAAGCTGCAGTTTGTACATCCCAACGATCCATAGTAATGAACTAGTTTCAGTCAATTATATGAGGAAAGATCGAATTACCTATCGAAAACATTATCTTTCTATCCTTTCTATAGAAAATATTACATAAGGTAGCCAGGTGTGGTGGTGCACACCTGTAGTCCCAGCTACGGGAGGGTCTCTTGAGCCCAGGAGTTTGAGGCTGCAGCGAGCTATGATTGCACCACTGCACTCCGGCCTCTGCAACAAGTGAGACCTTGTCTCTAAGAAAAAAAAGAAAAGAAAAAAAAAAATGAAAATATTTAAAAAGTTATTGTAACACGAGGAGAGGAGGCAAACAGTATATAGCTCAAATTTATAAGAAAAAAGTATAGAGATAGTTCTGGCCCTTAAGAAAAAATATATTATTTTTCTGAATTTGGTAATATTTATGGTATTTTAAAAATTTGCAGTTGACTATGACTTTTCTCATTCTAAATACATATTCACTTTTTTGTACTTGATTTTGTAATTTTTATTTTGTGTTTTTCTTCTTAAAGAGGGCCCCCCAAATTGTAAGTTTCAGGTCCCCCAAAACTGGATCCAATCTTGCCTAGCACAGAGTAGGTGCTCAGTAAGTGTTGAAAATTTCTGTCTTGGTCCTCTTAACCTAGCCAGGACTCCAGTCAAGGACATCCCCTCCTCCCACTGTGAAACTCAACGTCCGCTCCCCATTTTGCAATTAGTGTAGACACGTGGAGGAAGAAGCAGGTGCAAATGTAAGGTCAATGCTGGCTGCTGCTGAGCCCGGCTCAGCCAGCCAGTGTCCCTGTCTCTCCCTCCAGAGAGGGAGACTCCCAGGCCGGGACCTGTCCGACTCATCTGCATCCCCAGTGTCCAGCGGGATCTTGGCGTGAAGCAGGTACTGAAACCCCCGCAAGAAATCAGGCTCTGTGTCAGCAACAGCTGGGCTTCCCCTGGCTTCCTTCACTTTTTATCTGGTGGATAAAGAAAAGTGCAGTGTGGTGGTTTTAAACCGAGCTCTCAGGATCCTCAGAGGGGCCCGAGGAGCAGCCCGGGTGGTCCAGGGAAGGCTGAGCAGTTGGGGTTCCAAGGCCCTGCTGATTCCCCTCAGCCAGAGCACCTTTTCCTTTATCCGATAGATGGATCAGGGCTCTGCATAAAAGCTCGCTTGGAAAACATGATGCCTTGCTAAAAACCAGATGGAACCACGCTGTGCTTCCTCCCTGCGCAGGTCCTAGGCAGCTCAGAGCTGTGTCCGGGGCTCGTGTTTGGTAAGTAGAGACCCTCCCAGCAGGCATTTTGTGAGCTAACATCACCCCTTGCGTCCTTGTGTCTTTTTCTGCCCTGATTGTCCCTCCTCTCTTTAAGATCTGGTTGTGTTCTATGTATGTCTATTGGCCGCCTCCCTTTTGGAATGAGGTGAGCTACACGTAAATTAATCTCAGGGCTTAATAGAAGTTTGTTGCATGAAAGATCTCCCAAATATGTGCTCTCCCTCAGCCGAGCCCTCCTCACAGTTCTCTCTCTCTCTGTCTCACAGAATAATTACCAGCCCCCTGTCTGTCTTCCCCACTAGAAGATGAGCTCCTCCAGGGCACTATGTGTTTACAGAAAGAGGAAGGGAAGGAAGGGAAGAGGGACAGAAGGATGTCCTGTGTGGTCACCCATCACTCATGGTGCACTGGCAGGAACACGCTTGGGCTCTGCAATCACATACACTTAGGTTCAAATCTTGGCTTTGCTACCTGCCAGCTGTGTGATGTTAGACAATTCACTTTCCCTCTCTGAGCCTTGTCTCTAAAATAGGAATGATGAGCCCTACCTTGCAAGTCAGTGAAGAGTTAGTGAAGCCCCCAGCCAGGGCCTGCCACACAGTAGGCACTCAGGAAAGGGCTGGAGAATGAGCTGAATTGGCTGGGAAGGAGAGGAGGCCTCTGTGTGCAGAGCCTATCCCAAGCTGGAGCCTCCACTCTCCCATGAGTTCCTCAGCCCCAGGGCTCCAAGTCTAATGGGGCAGAACCTTTCAATTGGGCCAGGCCGAGAGGGGGGGTTGGAAGCAACCGAGCCTGCTCTACCTTGGCAGGCAGCCTCCCCCACACCCACTCCCCGGACCCTGCCCTTGCTAGATTCCAGGCCTCCCACCACAGGGCGTTCCAAGGCCTCTGCCACCACCAGCCTGTGGAATCCTTGAAGCCTGGTGTGCATGGTGAGGAGCCCATGTGACAGTCTGGGCACACAGGTAATTTTAATACAATTAAAATCCATGGACATATTCCCATAGAGTGCACAGATACCTCTGTTAGATCTGGAAACCCCTGGCCTTATGTGGGCAAAATGAAATAATATAACAGCCACTTACTGAGTATCTATAATATACGAAACATATTTTTATAATTTACCTCCCTTGCTGAGTATTATCCCCATTTTACAGGTGGACAAACTGAGGCTCAGGGAGGTTAAAAACTTCTCAAGTTCACAGAGAAAGCACATGCTGAGGTTGGGGTTCAAGCCCCACCACCCAGCCCTGACATGTGTGTTCTAGTCCTGCCCGTTGCCACCCACCCCTCAGTTCAGGCCCGTATTAACTGAACCCTCATGTTGGGGCTGGGGTACAGGGTAAACCTGCAGGGCTCTGCCAGGGAGGGTTGGACTCACAGACAGACAATGCTACCACAAGGTAGCCATTCCCAGAGAAGGAACTAGAAGAATCTGAGTTGGGGTCAGAGGGCCAGAGGTGGCCTTTGCACAGAGCCTGAGGGATAGAAAGAGGTGACCCTCAAGATCATCTGCTTCAAATCCCACATTGTACAGAGGAGACCACAGGGGGATGCAGGGAGCAGAGGCAGAGCTGGGCCTGGAACCAGGGCCCTCGTGCCCAGCCTGGGGCTCTGGCCCTGTACTCTGCCCACAGCTTCCCGCGGTCCCTGATAACTGTTTGGAGGGGCAGCCTGGTGGCAAGGAGGTGGAGCAGAGAAAGAAATGACCATTAACCCTGGGGGCAGCCTCAGAGGGACACAGAGCACTCATGTCACAGAGGGGCTGTCCAGACGGAGGGAATGGCAGACACAGGCTCCACCCAGACTGGACTCACAGATATTTGCGGAAGGAAGGAAGGAACAAATGAATGAATGAGTGGTGTCCCAGTGGGCAGAGTGAGGACCAATGGAAAGGAGGCTCAGGAAGCCAGACGTTCGAACCAGTGTCTAGAAGGATCCTCTCCCAGGCAGATGGGCCTTCTCGAAGGTGCCGCCCTGGGAGGAGGAGCGAGTGCCCCACCAGGGCAGTGGTGGGAAAACTGCCTCCTGCCTCCTGAGGATCTGGAGTCTCTGCTTCTGAGATTGGTTCCGCAGCGCTGCCCGGCCCAGAGCTGGTTCGCATGAGGAGGAGGGACGTGTTGCAGGCCTGCGATCCGGCCACTGAAAGGGGACCCCTCGGGTGGCCTCCGGCCTCCACACCAGACAAGCTCCCGCTGCCTTCCGCCCCGTCGGCCCCGCCAGCCTGCCACCGGCTTGCCGTGTGCGGCATGTGGGGGGGGGGGGGTGGCAGTGCCCTCCGCTGTCCTGCTGCAATCAGAGCTGTTCTGATGCCAAAAGTATCCCTAGTCCCCCACTTTACAGCCTAAACACACGCCTACATTATTCCCCTTATGCACAGTGGGAGGCAGGGGTGGGGGTCCCCAGAACAGCCCAATCTGGGGCATTTTTTTTCTTCCTCTTTATCTCCCCTGGACTGACTTATTCTTCAAGTGCCTTCCCCTCTCTGAGTCCCGGTTTCATTTTCTGTAAAGTAAGAATATAACACTATTTTACAAAATCAAAACAAACCAAAAGAAAGTTATTAAAAAACAAATGACCCCCACGTCTGATTCGGGGGGCTGCGAGGACGGATAAGATGATGGAAGGTCAGTCTCTGCCCTACCGGGCAGGCACGAGCGTGGGGAGCCACCCACAGAGTGCTGCTTCCAGAAGTTCCTTGCTTCTCCCCCACCCCTCCCGGCCCCCGCCTGGGAGACATGGAAACTCTGAGGGCTTCAATCTCAGGGGTTTTATGGGCCCTGAGAACCCTGCAGCCCCATAAAGTCACTTCGGGTGGTTTACAGGCCTGAGACCCCTGACCCAGGGGACTCTGAGCTCACCAGAGAGCGACTGGGCCCCCAAACCACAGGACAAGCTGCAGGGCCGATGGGACTGGGCTGCTGAGACAGGTCCCTCTGGCTGCCGTGCTGCCCTGTAACCTGGGAGACGCAGGGGACGCCCTCCCCGCAGACGGGGCCACCTGAGGCCCAGTGAGGGAGTCTACCCGCAGAGACGTGCAGTGGTTTCCGAAGTTCCGAGGACTGGCCAGGGCTGCCCCCAGCCCCACCGTGTGGCTCTCACAGAGGAGTCATAGGGAGCACACCAGAGAACCGCAGGGACTCCTGTCCCTCCCTCTGCTTCCCTTCTGTGGGGGCCATCGTTGGTTGTAGGCACAGGCTTAGCGTCAGCCCCAGTATGAATCCTGCATCTGCCACCAGCCCTGTGACCGGAACCAAGCCGAGTCCCAGTCACTTCTCTGCAATGAGAGTAACAAGAGCAGCGACATATCCTGCGCATGGTTGCTGTGGGGACTGAGCGAGAGAGAGGTGCCAAGTGCTATGATTTTGTCCCCGCTTTGCCCTCCAGGCAGGATGGTACCAACCACTGGTACCATCACCAAGGCCCAGGTCTCTCCAGAACTTACCCCAACCCAGGACGTTCTTTCTTGTCCCTGGATTGCCAAGGAACTTCCCATGGAAGCCTCTGCTCCAGCGTCCTCTAGCCATACCCAGCAGCCCCCTCCAACTCCCTGACCTGACTTTTGACCTGGCCCATGTGGACCTATCATTGCCCTCCAGGGCCTCAGCCCAGAGGCCCCAGTACACCTCAGTCTCACAGGTAATACCGCTACTACTGTTAACAACTATACTAATAACCAGCATTCATGGAGTGCTCACCCCCATATGTTACAGGTTACATATAAACAAGTTACTAACTCTATTAATCTTCCCCACCCCCTTTATGATGTAGGCACCAAAATTATCCCATGTTACAGATGAGGACACTGATGCACAAAGAGAGGTAACTTGCCCCAAAACCGCACAGCTAAGAGGTAGCAGGGGTGGGATTCAAACGTGTGAAGTCTGGTTCCAGAGCCCCAGAATGACCATTCTTGGCACATGCTATGCAATCATTCCTGAGACACCGACGGGGCCTGGAAAGCACAGGGACTGTGGGACAAGAGGAGTGTCCTCTGGGACATCCACAAGGCCCAAATGCAAATGCGCACCTCTGACATCCGGCGCCTGCTATAATTCCCACTTGCAGACGGGGTGGCGGAGAGGCAGGCAGCCTGGGGCTCACAGAACTGAAGGAAAAGACACTGGGGCCCACTGGAGGGCCCAGAGAGTTCCCTGACGGTGCGGTGCCATCATGGCCTGGGCACTCGGGAGCTGCCCTGGTCAGCTATAATGTTATTCTTCCCATAAGGCACCAAGGTGAGCGGTGGTGTCTCCCAGGACGTGCTCCCTGGACCACCCGCCTATACCAGAGTCTCCCAGGTGCTTACGAGAATGCAGATTGCTTGGTCCCATTCTCGAGCTACTGAGTTAGAATCTCTGAGGGTTGAGAAGAAAAACTAGGCTAGAAAGAGTCCTGCCCAGAGTTAGAATCCATTCAAAGGCTGAGTCAGGGAACCTGGGGCTGGTCAATAAATTCCTCTGAACCTCCATTTTGTCATCTGTAATTTGGGAAGGACAAAACTGCTGGCTGTGAGATTTGGTGAAATAACGTATGTGTAACGTGTGTGGAACAGGCCGGACTCAGTGGCATGCAAATAGAAAACCTATTTTTTTCAGCACCATATTTCCAACCTGTCCCGTTGGATCTCCCTCCCCACCTCTGAAGGGCATCCGAGGTGGACCCCAGCCTCCCTGCTCTACGCTCGGTATTAAGGGACAGTCTCACTTTCGGGTGGTAACAGGTGCAGCCCATCTGACCCCAGTGCGTCAATCTCATACCCAATCGCCCAGCTCAGCCCCTCCCAGATTCGGCCACTAGAGGGGGAAGGGGCTTAGCGGCTTCCTCTGTCCCCCCTCCCTTCCTTCCACTCCTTACGCCGCCCTCCGCCCGGAGGCAGGTCTAGAGTGGGGAGTTGGGGGACAGTGAACCATCAATAGGGCCTTTCCTGGGGCTGCAGAATCCAGCACGCAGGGTCCCCGCGAGGAGGCGATGTCCAAACGCCAGCTTTCTCTCTTCGGGGTGTCCTGTGGGCTTTTCAGTGACCCCCCTCCTTGCCAAGAACCTCTGGACCTGCAATTCACCAACAGGGGCAGTGCCACCTCCTGCGATGTCTTCTCTAGCCCCCTCAGCCCCAGCTGATGCCTTCTGTCTCCCCTTCGGCCCCGGCAGGCACTCGCTGTCGGGGCACCTGGCCCTGGCCGGCAGCAGGCTCTGGAATGGTCCTTGCTGAATGACTTGAGTTCCCCTCCATTCCGGAGTGTCCACTTGGACCCCCAGGAAACTTGTTTCTTTGACTGCCAAACTGTAGCAGGGCAGGGTTCACCCCGGGAGCCCCCTCGCCCCCCATCCCTCCAGCCTCAGATGGCGTTTCAGGTGCAAAGCAGACACGTGTCTCCATCCCCCAACTGCAGGACTTGCAGGGAAGGGCATAGTCCTTGCCCACGGGCCTCTCCTTTCAGTCCCTGCCTCATCTAGTACTTGGGCTAGAAGTGGGTGCTGGTTACAAAACTGGTTTGGGGCCATCCTTTTTCCTGTCCTGCACAGATGCCTTAAAATGTAAGGTGCTAGGTGTTTGTGGTGTGCAATTTGGGGCCTCGGCACCTAACACAAAGAAGGTGTCCATAAAGAATTCCAGACCCTTCTCTTCCTAAAACAAGGGGAATTGGGATTCAAGGGAGGAAACAAAAGAGCAGAAAGCAGGGCTACACAAAGCATCAGGCAGAGCGGGGAGCCTCCGCAGGCTCCGGAGATGGACATAAAACCAGGGATTGGGAGGGATTCGTTTTTAATTAAAAAGCAATCGAGGTCCAGATATAAAGTATCATGACACTAATGGTCCAGGAAATCTGGAACCTTAAATCACAGCAATTTCTCCCTGGAGGGCAGGCCCGGGACCCCGGGATTAGATAGGGGGCTTGGCGTGTGCCAAGGCAGGAAACGCTGAGGTGAGTGCAGGCCCCTCCCTGCTGAGGCTCTCAGATAAACAGCAGCCTGGCGCTCAGAGGCCTCTCAGTCCAGCTGGGCACTCTCACTTCCTAAATGGGGAAACTGAGGCCCAGAGAGGGGTGGGGACGTGTCCCGGATCACACAGAGAGCAGGGGCAAAGCTGGAACCAGCACCTGAGCTGGAGGCCCCCTGCCTGTCCTGGCCTAGCGATCACACCCAGGATGGCAGGCCCCACAGTCCCCAGCCAGGTCCTCCTGTGGGGCCGGGGGGAGCAGAGCCCTGCCAGGGTTGCTGAGCCCAGAGATGTGATTTGCAGGGCTGTTGGGTCGTGGTGGCAGAGGCGGCTAACTTAGAGATCTTGCAGACAGGGTGAGCTAGCTGTCCCCTGGAGCAGAGGCCACTGGCACTCATATGATCCAGCGTGGTCTTCACCATCTGCCCACATCACCTTCCAACACGGACTCCCTGGAGGACTGTTGGAAACCTTGCCAGCCTCCCTCTACTCTGGCCTCAGTTTCACCACCCGTATGGTGAGCAGGCTGAACTGGACCCTCTGCAGAGGCAGTTCCAGTGGTGACAACCTGTGGTTCTATGAGTCTATTAGCCTGCTGTTCCATCCCCCAAAGAGTGCCGTTGTGAAGGCAGAAGGCAACCAGCAGGGTGGGGGGGATGATGAATGGGGAGACAGGAAGTATTTTGAGCTCCCAAGGAAAAACTGTAACACCACCCGCAGCCTTGAAGATTCCTCTGTGCCCCTAATTCTCTGGATTTCCCTCCTCAGAGCTAGCCCGAGCCAAAATTCAGACACTTCATTCATTCATCCCACAAAGATTTATTGCTTCCCTGGAATGCTCTGTGCTTCTACAAATCTCATGATGTCTGAGAGCATCTAGCCAAAGTGGGTAGGTCTCCCTGCTGCAGCTGAGTGAAAGACAGGCTGCCAAACTACCACTGACCTCTTTGGCCACATCAATAGAGATGTTATACTCTAATCCAGGGAGGAGATTTTCTCAAGCTACTCCATACTGACTAGATTCCTAGAAAGTGGTTACCAGTGTGGGAGTATGACTTTGAAAGTAGTCAAAGGAGGTAACCAGAAAGGTTCTGGGACCCAGAACATATGAGAATGTTGAGGTTGCTGGGCAGGTCAGCCAGAGAGGAGCAAACTCAGAGGGGGAAAGGGTGCTAGTTCCAAACCTCTGAGGATGTCTTGGGACAGAGGACCATATGTTTGGTGGAATCACAGACCTGAGAGCTAGACGACCTCAGAGATTTCTGGTTCATGCTCAGCCGCCATAGTCTCGCTGGCTGGAAAGCTCTAGTCCAGCTCACACTTCCTGTGACGGGAGCTTACTGTCCCCTGGCAGCTGCTTCCGCAGGAAGAAGATTTTGTCAGATAGAAAGTTCCGTGTATTTGTGGTGCCCGCACTGGTCACATCTGCACTGACCTCTGCCAGACACCAGGCTGGCGCTCTATCAGCCTTCTTCCATCCCATTCTCACCACCCTGAGAAGTAAGAACTATACCCCATTTTCTACAAATTCTGAGGCTCAGACACGTCAAAAGATTCCCTCAAAGTCCCACAGCTAATCAGAGCAGAGCTGGGATTCAATTGTGCAGTCTCTGCTTCCAGAAAACACTCATTTGTTTTCCTACTCCAGCCACACGGAATTCCTGCTTTCTCCAAACCCATATCCTTCCATGCGTCACTGCCTTCGCCTATGAGCTCCTTTTGCCTTGAATGTCCTCCCTCCATGTCCAGGAGAGAAAAACTTCTATTCTCAGGGTAGGACATTCTTCATCTCTCTCTCATATACACACACGCACACACACGCACACACACCTGTGCCCACTGTGCGTTCTGACATACAGTAGGCGCTCTGTCTGTCTAACCAACACCCGGATGCATCAGTAATTCCAGTCCTCACCTCGACGCTCTCCCGCTTTGGGAAGTCTTCCCTGCCGTCTGTCTGCAGGCAAGCTGGTCCAGCTGGTCCCCGGGATCTCTCCTGACCTCGACCTTGGCACAGAGGAGATCCAGGAAGGAATGTGGAACGTGACGTAATGTTAGACCCTGGATGAAACTTAAGGATGACCATATCTAATCCCCTATTGCTACAGAAGAGAAAACTGAGGCCTGGAGAAGGCAGAGCTAGAAGGACACGAACACAAGCCCTAAGTCCTCATCCTATTAGATGTCCTGACCAAAGGAAAAGAGGGCCAAGTGGACAAAGGGGAGGTCTGTGGGGTCCTAAGGCCCTGAGCTGGCCCCGGGCTCCCGGCTCCAGTCAGCCATCCTGCAGCGGAGCTCGCGAGGCCGCCTCTGGGGCCCTGCAGGGGTGAACTGGGGGTCAGGGGGAGTTGCTCAGGCTCCTGCCTCCCCACAGAGGCCTTTTATTTTCCAGGCCAAGGGCCTGCTCCTTGTGCTGGCTGGAGGAAAGGCCCCCGGTGGGTGCTGAGTGTACGGCTGAGGTTCAAAGGCTGCCTGTAGCAGGCGCCGGCCCTCAGCTTCCGCCATAAATTTACAACCCCAAAAAGGCCCTGCGTCCTTAGGGGAGCGGGAGCGGGGAGGGCGGGTTTTTCCATGGCTGGCCCCACTGCCCTACAGAGTCAACGACTTGTTGGAAAGTCTGAGTGAGACAAAGTGGTTCATCCATGCTGGGGAAAGAGATGGGCCCGGCCTGGGCAAAAAGGGCCAGCCCACAGGGGCCCCACGCAGGGGCATCTCAGGACAGCCTTGTCGCCTGCCCCCTATCTGACCAGGCCGTTTCGTGCGTAGCACGGGCTCCCACACCTCTGAAGATGAAGTGCAAGACCCTTCATCTAGAATCAAAAAATAGGGATCGGGAAGGAGGTTGGCTCCTTACCCCTGACCCCCGGGGGAGCTCTCTGGGCCCAGAGCCATGCACGCCTGGCAGAAGCTCCCAGTCCTGCGCGGAGTGGCCGTGCGGCAGCAGTGGCGGAGGCCAGAGCACAGCGAGCACTTGATCAGTGGTCTCGGGATGGGCCCCAGGAGAAAACGGCAGGAGCCCAGCGCCTGGGAAAACTGCAGCGCCACGTGCAGGCTGGGACCACCCAGAGGCCCTCCCCTGGCTTCCTCACCTTCACGGCTCTCAGAGGCTGGCATGGACCCTGGCCTCTACTTAGGAGAGCAAGACTTACGCACCAGAAACTGCTTGAGTCCCTGAGCACCAGATGCAGCGGGGGCCGTGGGGGTTCCTGACACCCAGTCCCACTTTTTGCAGAATGAGAAACTAAAACCGAGGGAAAGGAAGTAACTTTGCCCAGGCCAGTAGCAGAGCTGAGTCAGGAGCAAGGCACCTGGTTCTTCATCCAGCAGGCGAGTGGCCCGCGGGCCCAGGCTAGCGACCACGGCAGGTTCACGGCGCGAGAGCTGCAGGCAGCACTCAAGGTTATCTGACCTCTCCTGATGCCACTTCTGTGCCAGGCCCCGGGGCCCTGGGATGATCAGACCTGCCCCTGCCTTCCTCGTCATTTCCTGGCCGGACAGACCACCGTGTTTAGAATGCTAAGTGCAGGGGTGGGGACAGGATCAGTGCCCTCCTGGGAAGGTGGGGAGAAGGAGATCAAGTGCGAAGGCCCAGAGGGGAGACGGCAAAGCCACCTGGTCAGGGGGCTGCAGGTGGGTTCAGTGTATCTGGAACGTAGGAGGGGAGCGGGGTGGGCGGAAGGAAGGGAACCAGAAGGTGCAGCCGGAGAGGCAGGCAGGCAGTTGATGAGGGCTTTGAGACCTGCATTGAGGAGGTGGGCTTCATCCTGCGTCCGGGAGAGTTCGAGTACATCCCTCACACAGCCAGTTGCAGCAGAGCCGAGCCTGTGGCCCAGGTGCTCAGCTTTCTCTTGCCCGCACCCACTCACCATGAAATGCCACATGTCCCCCTGCCTGGGATAGTGAGGCATAGAAGGTCTGGCCACGCACCAAGGCCACCCCAAGTGATCTCTTCAAGGTCCCGTCTTAGAACCTTGGGAATCTTGTCCTTCGCCAGACCTGCCAGACCTCACTTTCTCTAACCGGGAGTCAGCTTCCTGAGTCTTTATTTAATTAAGGTAATTTTCTCCCAACCTGCACATCAGACTGCAAACACAAACAAAACAACCCCCCTGGCTTTTCCCTCAGCTGCTCAGGACTGGCTTTCCCACCAGGGAGGGTGCAGCCCCCACACTCATCTCCCTGTGGGCTGGGCCCGGGGGCCAAGGTGCGGTGGGTCAGGCCTGCCCTCCCACTGGCTGAGGGAGGGGCCAGAGCATAGAGGCCATATAAATTAATTTAATTGGGCCCTATTATCACTTTGCTCCAAGCCTGCAAGTCTAATCTAGCGTTGAAGTAATTCATTGGGTGTGAAGTGTCCTGGAGCCAAGACTTCCCTCTGCTCACGGAACAAACCTCTCCGGCTTGGCCCAGGCCCCGGGCCACTGCAGCCTGGCTCAGCAGAGGGGCTGCGTGGGGAGCAGGGCGGGCAGGGGAGGCCTTAAAATAGCTCTTTGCCTTGGCTGCATCCCCTGACTTTCCCAGAATGAGGCCCCAGCGCACGCTCCACCCCCCAATACACACATACTCAGCCACACGCTGGGGACACTCAGGCCCTCACAGGCCCAGAAGATGGCTGAAGAGGTCCCCAGAGACCTGGGTGAAGCCCAAAGTACGCTGTGGTTTTGGACAGGTCTTTTTACCCCTTTCTGTGCCTCAGTTTCCCTTCCTGCAAAAGTTCCTGGCTTCTCACTTGAGTAGCCACATGACCTTAGGCAAGTGGTTAAACCTCCCTAAGACACAGTTTCCTCATCTATTAAACAAAGAATCCAATAATGACTATTTCATAGTGTTATTGGAAGAGTTAAATGAGTTAGTATGTATAAAAGGATTAGCAATGTGCCTGGCATACAGTAAGCACTCCATAAATGTTTGCTCATTATTATTGTAGAACTCAGAAGGGATGGGGGCAGGGAGCCCTCTGTGCAACTGTAACTGCTGAGGCCAAGGTACACAGGGTAGTTATCATTTCAGAAAAGTAGGAGGGAGGGGGATGGTGTGGTTCCCATGAAAGTTCTGTCGCAGGATTAGGGCGCCTGAGAGCTGAGAGAATGCAAGTTGCCCCGAACAGTGTTGTTATGATTAGATTTGCATAATTTATGGTGCAATTATTCCTACCCTGATGCCAAGTTCATTAAGCAATCAGGCACCATGAACCCACTGGTTGAGCCCCAATCTGAAGGGTAGACATGGCGTGGGGAGCCCTTGGGGGCCCTGGTCTGAGGGCAGAAGCGGGACATTCATGCATGAATGCAAGTGTGCGCACCACACACCCACAGGGTCCCAGGCACTGCAGGGGACTTGTCAGGAAGGAGCAAGGGCCAGAGGCTCTAAAGGCGTTGGGGAGGCTGAGGATTTATTGATCTGCCTGCCCCTTCCCATGGCCCCCAGAAATGCCAAACAACGTTTGTAGGGCTCCTGAGCTCCAGGCCCCGGGCTGTGCTAGCGCCTGCCGGCTGAGCCACACAGCATCCTGGTAGGCAGCAGTCAGTGCCACTACTCCTAGTACAGCACCCATTTCACACATGGAGAAAGTGAGGCTTGGCAGATCCAACCAAAGTCTCTCCCTAACAAGCACAAAAGTGAAACCAAAGGCTTCTGCCCACTGGTATTTGCTCCCCAGTTCAGGGATAGGAGGATATGAGTCTTAACTTTTGGGGAAATAACTAGAAAAATCAAGAAAACCCTAGGCTGGGAGTTGGTAGATCTGGGCGAGTCCCTTCACCTCTCTGGGCCTCAGTCTCCCCATCAGAGCCATGGGAATAATAATCTCTCTCCCACTGGGCCACTGCACAAATGGGTAAGCCCAGCGACTTACAAAGCCCATGTGGGGCTTGGCACGCACACTAGGTGCGCACGGGATGAACCAGTATCTGGAGTCAGCCCCAGAGTCGCCAAGCCAGGAGAATGCTCAGGTGGCCCCTCCATAAGAACAGGCTCCTTGGTAACAAAGCCATGTCCTCTGCACGTGGCCTGGAAAGAGACTTCCACGCGTTGCGGGGTGCTGGGAAATCAGGATCCCAGCTCCATTACCCAAGACGGAACCTTCCTTGTTCTGTAGCCAATGGCCATGCTAGGTGGCTGGGAGGTGGGAACAGCTCTACCTGCCCCCCACCCCCTTATTCTCTTCCCTCAACAACCAGGGCACAGCAGAATCCAGGCTGAGAGGTTCAAACAAGATTCACCCAGGGCTCTGCAGCAGAGGCAGCTTTAACCTGCCCCACCTCCGACTCGCCTCCAAGTGCAGACCTGAGATGAACTGGCTGGGCCCCCCACCCTCCCCAAGGGCGGCCAGGGCCCTGGGAAGGTGGTGGCAGCTCATACCTGAAGCCAGTGAGTCTCACTCCTGCCCTCCATCTGGAATGTTCTCCCTCCTCCCCAGGTTCCTGCTGTCCACCTTTTATCACTGCAGCTCTCCAAGCCTCAATGTCCTCATCTTTAAAATGGACTCATAAATCGTCCCTCCTCGCAGAGTTGTGAGAACTGCCTGTAATGTACACAAAGCACGTGGTAAATAGTGACAGATGGCTGGGGAGCAGGGCGTTTTGTTTTGTTTCCTTGTTTATCCTGCCTAACCCATGATCCTGGGAATGGCAAGCCCAGCGCTGGCTCACCTGTCTTCTCCTAAAACATATTACTGACATCACTTACTGGCTCCCAACCAGGACCCAGGCTGGGCCTGTGAAGGGTTTGGGGGCCGGGGATGCCACCAGGGGCCGAGTGAGATGGTTCTGACGCTGCAAACACCAGCAGGAGGCCCCAGAGCCCCCACACCAGTGTTATGTCCCCAGAGGCAGCTTCTGCAATGCCCCTTCAAGTCACCAGGTGAGGCCACCTGGCAGGGGGTCCAACCCTCTCTGCTCCTCTAGTCCCCCAATCCACAGTGCTGGATTACTGAATTATTTGCACACCCCCCAGACTCTCTGGTGCCCAGTGGCCTCCAAGGTTCTACAGGGTAAAGCAGGTGCCAAGGGAGGGGAGGGGTCTGGGAGCCGACAGACAAGCTGAGGCTGACGGATGAGCCACATAATCACAGGCAAAGCGTGTACCTTCTGTGAGCCTCAGTTTCCCCCCACGCTGTGTGTGGGTGATGACACACACCTCACATGTGCTGTGCTGGGCTTTCCAGACCCACTTCAGGAATGGAGCGCGGGGAGAGGGGTGGAAGACGGCCCTCACCGCCAGCACTTGGGGGGATCAGTGCTGCTGAGGGAAACCGCCTCACCCCACATCCCTTGCTCTTCTGGGGCAGCCTCCATCCACGCCTGATCAACTGGCCCACGAGAAGGCGCAGTCTCCTCACCCCAAATTGGGACCACTCCGAGTCTCCCCTGGGACCAGCTGAGGCCTTCACGAGACTCTGCGGCAGCCCAGCCCTGCTTCCCCGCTTCCCCTTCTCGGGGAGGACCCCAGGAGCACGCCTCGCCACGTCCTGCCTGTGAGCTCAGGGCGGCCAGCCTGCGGCAGGTGCTGTGGGGGACGTGGCCAGGCCTGTCCCAGTGTATAGTTATTTCCTCGGTGTTTCTTTGCTCAGTGTGAGTCCCCTTCGGACACCAGGCTCCGTGAGGGCAAGGACTGTGTTTACTTCTGTTCGTCACTGTATTTGCATGCCTGGTGTATGCCAGGTACTCAATAAATATGGACAGAAAGAAGAAAAGCAGGAAATGGAGACGTTAGGATGGCCTTAAGGGAGGGAAGAAGGCAGCCAGAGAGCACGCAGGAGCCTAGCTAGATCAGGGTCAGAGCAGACGGCTGCAGGAGGGAGATGTTTACACTGGGAGCTCACGGCAGGGAAGACGGTGGCCAGCAGTGGCTGCCGTGAGGCGGGGACAGAGGGACAGAGGGACAGAGAGGGATATTCCTCCATGCAGAGACGAGAGCACAGGCAAAGGCTCTGAGGTGCGAATTTGGGGAGCTGAAAGAAGGTGGGGGTGAGGCCCAGGGGGACACGAGATGGAGCCAGAGAGGCTGGCACAGCTGGACAGTGACACACTGCTTCAGCCTAAAGGCAGTGGGGAGCCTGGGAGAGTTTTAAGCAGAGAGACGGAGTCAGGACCGCATTTGGGAAAGACATCCGCCGCCACGGGAGAAGGGGTGGGGAGAGAGCAGGTGGGCATGAGTCGTGATCCAGGGAAGACTGTGCAGCCAAGAGAGGAGGGACGTGCAGAGGGAGAGAGCTGGAAACGGCGGCCTCTCTGGAGGGATTAATAGGACCCTCAGATTTCACTGCTTGCTTGTTTGGGTGCCGGGGGTGAGTGAGGGGAAAGGAGTTGGGGAAGATGCCTAGAGTTTAGGCCCAGCCCTGGACGGAGGCTGGGGTCGTTCACTGGAAACCTGGGATAGAAGAGGTGGGACACAGACCAAGTGTTCCAGTGTGAACAGCATGTGGGACATCCAAGGGCAAAGCCCAGGCATCTGTAGATAGAAGGTTCTGGACCTGGGAAGAAATGTCCTGGCCGGGGACAGAGATGTGGGGGCAGCTTGGAGACGGACTGTGAGCCTTTGAGGGAGGGACCCTGTGGGGGTCTGCTTTGCAGTCCCACATAGCCGAGGCCTGGGACAGAGATCGGGCTGGGTAAATGTGTGCTGGTTGGATGGGTGGGTGGGTGGGTGGATGAATGGGTGGACAAACGGATGGACGGACTGACAAATAGATGTGTTCTCCCCTCATAGAAACGCGGGCTTTCTGAGGGTGAGGACTGGGCTCTCTCTTGAGAGAGCCTAACCCAGGCCTCCAAAGTAGCCAGTACGCAGGATGCGACTACTTCTGCCACCCTCACTGTGAGGATGAAGGCGCAAGAGCGAGGAGGAAGGGGAGGAAGAGGTAGCCAGGCCCTCGCTCTACAGACAGGTAGCTGAGGCCTGGAGAGAGGCAGAGCGGGGCTCCCGGGCCAGTGCTCCTCCCACAGTGCCGAGCGGCCCTCTACCTCTACAGGCGCCTTTGGGAATACCGGCAACGTATCCCTCTGAAACACACCAAGAAATTGAGGCCCAGAGGAAATCACCTACTTGCCCACATCCACACCTTCAGACAGCACCCGGGATTAAAATAAACCAGTTTGGAGTTGAAGACTTGATTTCGGATTCCCAGATGGAACACTGGGCACTGGACACACGGGGCCATTCCGGTCCCTCCCTCTGTGGTCCCTCTTTCCTCAGTGACCCTGTGGAGGTGGAGGGGCCGGCCCTCTGGGGTGGGGGGAGGCTGGGCTGGGCATGGCACACGCGTGGTAACCTGCAGAGCCTTGCAGACGCTTGCTGGCCCTGTGGGTGGACTGCAGGGCCCTGCCCCCCAAGCCCGGCCCCCAGCAGGCCCTGGCTGATGTCAGTGGGTCTGCTGGCCAAGCAGGCCTGCCTGGGGGAGAGATCAGAGCTGAGATGGAGCATCTCTGAGATGAGGCGATATGACACAGCGTGGGGCTAACGCAATTTGATGGGCCCTTCCTCCACCCTCGGGAGGTGGGGCACACGCTGAGGGGCAGGCACAGGGAGGCAGCTTCACCCGGAGAATCTGCCAGGGTGCACTTAGCCCCACCCTCGTGCCTATTTCTGAGGGGCAGCTGGAGGGTCCCACTACTCCAGTGTGCAGATGCGGCATTTGAAACCAGCATGGAACAGGGCTTTGCCCAATGTCACCAAGCCAACTGGTGGCAGAACGGAGGCCCAAGGTTGCAGATTGGAGATATTTGCACTGCCTGTTTCTTTCATTCATTCATGAGTTCATTCAACAACCTTCCTTCCTGGCCCTGTCACAGGAGCTGCAGACTCAGAGGAATCGGGCAACGCCCGCCCCTCAGGGGATTCCTGGTCTGAGAGCTAAACAAGCACATAACTAACTAGTCAATGACAACATGGAGCTTGTGCCACAACAATTCATAAGGGAGAGCCCAGAGTGAGGTCCCATCCAGGCTCAGGTGCAAAGAAGCTTCCTGGAGGCGGTGGAGTCTGTAGGAGAAGAGGGACTCCCAGAGGTGGACTCCCAGCCAGGCAGGGAGCACAGAGGTGTGAGAGCCACATGGGAGGGCAAGACACAGGAACCCACAGAGGGGACACCCCGCTGCTAATTCAGCCCCCAACCCACATCCTCGGTTCTCTTCCCCCTCCTCAGATTTGCCCTGCGTACCCCTCAACAGTGGGGGCTGAGAGAGAGGAGATGACACCCTGGGAAGTTGTGAGGGACAAGCATGGCTCTGCCCACAGGCAGCTCCTCTCTGGCCTCGGCCGCCACCTCTGCACAGAGAGTATGGTGGCCGCCAGCGCTGGCACTGAATGCCAAGAAGGGCAGGTCATCTCAGCAGCCCCCAGCCCTGAGAACTAGCTCATCACTCACCCAGTCATTAAATAGGTATTTACTGAGTCCCTACTATATGCTAGTTACTCCCCCCAGTTACAGTCATTTTAAGAAAAGACAATGCATGGACTTTCTCTATACGTGCATGGGGACAGCTTAGGAAAAGGAGTGAATTTGGATTCCAACAGGTTTACATTCAAGTCCTGGTTACCCAACAATTCAGGGTCTCAGCTGGTCAGTGGGGACGGTGACGCCCACTGCTCATGGAGTGGCTGTGAGGACTGGTGCAGGAGGCATTTCCGCAAGCAGGCACTCAGCACGTGTGCGTCCCCTGTCTTGACCAGTGGAGCACGCACCCTCCACACACGTCCCTGGACAGGGAGTGGATGTCTCAGGGATGAGGCAGTCTTGAGGAAGAGCCAGGAGGCAGGAGGAGAGGATCTGGGGCAAGTTAAGATCGCCTGATTTCCCCACTTAGGGTGGGATGATGCTTACCCTTCATGACCCCTGCAGCAAGTTGGTGGCACCATCTCAGAGGCTGATCTGACTTTTCCCACCAGGGAACCAGCAGGGACGTCTCTCTGCAGCCCACAGCTGGGGAGCAGAGACCAAAGGCCCTGCCACTGAGAACTGGGTGGTGGTTGGCAGAGGCGCCCTGCCCTGAGAGTGATGACCCGGGGGAAGAGTTACCTTCCAACAGCAGTGGCTGGAGCCCTTGGCTGAGTCACAGAGAAGCCCTGACCAGGACGCCGTTGGGGCTCCCAGAGGAACGATGACCTCACCAAGCGGTGTGATGCTGGCGGGCAGGCGTGGTGATGGGCTGGCAGGCATCGGCCACCAAGCAGACACCCCTCTCCACAATGCCCTGCCCCAAACACACCCCCAGGCAGGGTGGCTGCAGCTAGAGGGAGCAGGTCAAGATTCAAGGAAGTTCTTCAACACTCTGGAGTGGAGTTAGGCCAGGAAGGCATTCGGGACACTTTCTCTTGGGGTTAAGGGTTAAATTGCTGCTGCCCAGCCACAGGGGCTGCACCAAATCACCGCCAAAGGGTTCCCTCAGCTGAAAGACCTGAGCACTAGCCTTGGAAGAGCAGGAGGGAGTGTGCCTTGTGCCGTAACCAGGTCAGACGGGGAATCAGAAGACCTGGATTCTGGGCCTGGATCTGTGTGCTACGTGGGCAGGACGAATCTCTGCCTGGGCCTCAGTTTCTCCTTCAGATAATGAAGTGCCTGGGCTTAGACACCAAGGATGCTTCTGTTCTTCTGTGTAGGTTCAAGACTGGAAATCTAGACACAGTTCTCTTGGAAGATTCCAGGCTACAGTTTCCTTTATTGGTGCCCAGAGAGGAGCAGAGCCCAGACCCAGGTCACACAGCAAGTTCAGGACATGCCCATCATTTATACTGCGACCCAGAAGCCTGAGACCACTCTGTCTGCCCCTCCTTTTGCCCTCCCCACCCCTGGGTTTCTCTGCAGCAAATATTTGCAGCTCGTTCCCACATTCTGCCCACCTGTCCTCTGTGGGCAGCCCCGCCACTGCCACTGGGCCCTGCCCGTCCCTGGATCACCAGGCCAGCCTCTTTGCTGGCCTCCAGCCACTGGTCTCTGCCTCATGGCAGCCACGTAAGTACTTCTGGTCCTCAAGTCTGCCCAGGGCCCTGCCTGGCTCAGAACAACTGGGGGCTCCTCATGCTGCAAAACAGGGAGGGAACCTCCCTTCTTGAGGGCCCAGGCACCGAGTGTCCTCCCGATGGCTCCACACTAGCCTTGCTCAGCCCCTCTGGGAGATGTGGCCCCCACTGCCCTGTAGCTCCTCAGAGCTGAGCTGACCCTTCAGTTGTAGCCTGAGGCCTGGCTGTGCCATGTGACCTTGGGCAAGTCACCTTTCTCTCTGCGCCTCAGTCTCTTCTGCAAAACAGGGATAATAATTCCAATCTGACCCCTCCGGGTTGCTGTGAGGGTTGAGAGGCTGTGCGAGAAAGCACCAGCACAAGGCCTGGCCCCCAGCAGGTGCACAGTGACCTGGCAACATGCCCCCCAGAGTGTATCTGTCATTCAGTCATTCACCCAACAAGCCTGCACCAAGCTCCACCTGGAGCCAAGCCCTGTGCCGGGGGAGCAATGGTGAATCAGGTGCCAGGGTGCCCACCTCAGAGGCATTCCAGCAGAGGAGATGGGCAGGGCACCTAAACCCCCACACCTCAAAAGCCCCCACTGACTGGTGAAGGATGAGCAGAATTTGGCAGTAGGGTCAGCATGGATAAAGGCACGAGGGCCAGAGGGAGCAGGGGTCTGAGGGCCCAGAGCAGATCTGCATGGCTCAGGCCTGTAAGAGGAGAGGGGTAGCAGGGGAGGAGGGAGGCCTGAGGCACTGGACTGCCAGGCTAAGCAGCCTCTAGCGGCGATGGGGGCAGGGAAGGGTTTCATCAGGGGGTGATGGTTGGATCTGGGTGTGAGAAGAATCCCTGGGCTGGGTGGGGGATGGCTGGGCCAGGGCCAGGCGGGCAGGGAAGAGACCACAGTGCAGGGCTGGGGGGAGGCTGGGGTCATGGTCCAGGCGGGCAGATGGTGAGCACTGAGTAGGCAGGGGCGGGGGGTGGCAAAGAGGCGGCACACTGCTGAGGGGTTTAGGAGGAAGAGGCAGGATGACCGTCCACGTCTGGCACACTGGACCCACCCCCACCCCCACCCCGGGCCTTAGTTTCCCCACATGTGAAATAGGAACATGGGCCCCAAGAGCCCTGGAGGCCCTCTCTGCTCTCACACCCTGTGCTGTCAAGCAAGTGGCCTTCCTTGTTCTGGAGGAGAGGGAGCAAAGCCCATCCCCACCCCACCCCAGCCCTATCACTGGAGACAGGGCCCAAGCACCAGGGCCAAGCAGGACAAGGGGTCTCAGTCGCCCAGGTGAGGGCAGGTAGCCCCGCCCTGGAGGCTGCATACACAGAGCTGCAGCGCCACCTACCGTCCACGTGGGACGAGGCCACCAGTCCCAGGAGCCCGTCTCTGACCTAAGAATTAAGTCCCAGTGGACTGAAACACAGCAAAGCGTTCCAACTGGGACCCACTGCCCCAGTTCCGCCCTCAAGCCCACCCCAGGCCTCTCCACGTGACTCATTGAACACAGAATGTGTCCTTCTCTAGTGGATTCTGATCACGTCATTCTCTTGCACAGAAAGGTTTCATGGCTCCTCACTGCCCTTGGATTCCATGCTTGCTCCTTAGCCTTGAATGCAATGCAATTCAAGGCCATTCCCATCCCAGCCTCTGCTGACCTCTGCAGCCCCATTTCCTACACAGCAAAATAGCAGCAGCTCACTAAATACTCCACATGTTCCCCAGCCTCACGGCTTTGTATATATTCTTGCCTCTGCTTAAAATACCTTTCTCTGCCTTTTTGGCTTAGAAAACTCCTGCACAGCCATCAAGACCAGTGCAAATGCCACCTCCTCTGTGAAGCCTTCCTTAACATACCTTTTCCCCCAAGTTCACTACCGAGTACAGAACCTGCCTGCAATAAAGGTTCGATACCATCTTCCTCTAGGTCCCCACAGTCCCTGTGTTGTCCTTTATCCCTGCATTGGCCAGGTATGTTTCTGAGCCCATCTCTTGCTTTCCCCAGGCTCTGAGCTTCTCAGGGAAGAGATTAGGTGTAACCCACTGATTCCCAGGATAGGATTACTGAATAAAGTTGTATTTATTAAGCATCTACTATGTGCTATTGGACAGACACTTTCCCAAACTTTACCTCATTACCGTGACTCAGTTCACCTGTGTTGAACGTGGAGTCTTTACCACTTTGCTCCTGCTCTTCCTGTCAGCCAAAAGGCCCTGCCATGAGCCTGCTACATGACCATGTGTGGCTCACTCCACTTCCATCTTTTTACCTGTTATGGCTCCTTCATCTAGGACCTACCTAAATCCCGTGGCTTTGCTCACACACATCTCGTCCTGTTTTTCCCAAGATGCTCACCTTAGTGCCCTGATACCTGCTGCAGCTGTTCCAAGCCAGGCCCTTGCCAGTTTGTCATCTTAGACCTGTAGCTCTGGGCTGGCCTTCCAGGTACCTCTGCCTCCCAAGGAATCCCAGGCCCAATCCCACCAGATTCCAGGCCCTGCTGGAGGACAGGCCCCAGGTCTGGTCTCCGGAGGTCTGTAGGAGGGAGGGAGATACTCTTTCATCCCCATCAGGTGGCCCAGGAGGAAGCCAGACTCGCAGGCTGGAGGGAGGAGGTCATGACAGCCTGGGAATGAGCAATGTTATCCCACAGTGCTCAGGGCCTTCTGGGAGCCGTGGAACTCCACTGGAAACCAAATGACTGAGGGGAAGCAGTGGGGACACTAGGGGTCATCCTGCCCACCCCTTTCTTGTCCAGGGTGCACACAGGAGCCCTAACTTGCCTGAAGTCATATAGGGAATCCACAGCAGGAGCCCAGGTATTCCAATCACTGGCCTTAAAAATCTCTCTATCCATTCTGTTACTTCTATCCAAAGTCCTAGGGACATTTCCAGGCTGATCAAGTAGTGGGAAAAAAGCTCACTGAGCATACACCACATGCC
Source organism: Eulemur rufifrons (assembly GCF_041146395.1). Classification (NCBI taxonomy): domain Eukaryota; kingdom Metazoa; phylum Chordata; class Mammalia; order Primates; family Lemuridae; genus Eulemur; species Eulemur rufifrons. The sequence goes on along the minus strand of NC_090988.1, from coordinate 51,251,301 downwards.
AGGCATATAGAATCCTTCAAGAGAAGGATCATTACCCCCATTTTACAGAGGAGGAAAGTGAGGCTCAGAGGCAATGAATGACTGTCCTAGGTCACAAATCTGCATAGGACTGGGGCTCTCATGGAATTTTTTTTTTTTTTTTTTTTTTTTTTTTGAGACAGAGTCTCACTTTGTTGCCCGGGCTAGAGTGAGTGCCGTGGCGTCAGCCTAGCTCACAGCAACCTCAAACTCCTGGGCTTAAACGATACTACTGCCTCAGCTTCCCGAGTAGCTGGGACTACAGGCATGCGCCACCATGCCTGGCTAATTTTTTTTTCTATATATATTTTTAGTTGGCCATATAATTTCTTTCTATTTTTTAGTAGATATGGGGTCTCGCTCTTGCTCAGGCTGGTCTCGAACTCCTGACCTTGAGCGATCCACCCGCCTCGGCCTCCCCGAGTGCTAGGATTACAGGCGTGAGCCACCATGTCCGGCCTCTCATGGGGTTCTAACCACCATGCCAGGCTCCCTTGAAGGCTGATGCACACAAATTAACTCCAGAACAAGACTAGATTGTAAATAACCAAATACAAGTCTTGATGTTCTGGAGCAAGGAAGGCTTCCTGGAGGTGGTGGGGTGGGACACTCAGTGGGCTTTGGAAGAAAGATCCAAGCTGGGCAGACAGGGAAGGAGGGGTGTTTTGTAGGAGGAGGCATCACCCTCCCCCTTGCTTTCTATTTGGGAAAGGGCCCTCTCTCCCTCCATAGCCCTCTTCCTGACCCACATCCAGCCTATCACCAAGTCCTACCCATTCTACCTCAGAAATTCTCTTTTGTTCCTCCCCTTTCCTCCATTCCCACTGCCAATACCTCGGCCGAGGCATGTGACTTCTGCCTAGAGACTTCTCACCCGTGCCCCTGTAACCACTCTATTCCACCGCCCACGCCAAGCCAGAGTGGTCTTCCTTAAAAGCACATGACCGGCTGGTCACAGTCCTGCGTAGAATCCTCCAGTGACCACCCACCCCTCCAGCCTGGGACTGGCCCCTGTCACCCTCTCCCGCCCCATCTTGAGACACTCCACCTTGAGCTCAGTATTTCAGTGACACATAATATTTGAAATTTCCCCAGCTGCCACCCTCTTGGTCTTTGCATGTTCTGTTCCCTCTGTCATCATGTTCTTTCCTCTTTCAGAGCTTAGCTTAAATGTCCCCAAGAGGCCTTCCCTGTCCCCTGGGCTGAGTGGGGAGCTCTCCCCCAGAGGCCCACAGCGGTGCGGGTCTGCCTGCCCTGCCCACGCAGAGCATGCACCCCTGCAGACCCCAGGCTGTGCGGACAGCGAGGTGCTGACTGGCTTCCAGGCTTCTCCTCCAGGGTTCCATAGAGGAAGGTGGGCCAGGGCCAGAAGGCGCACTGGAAAGTCAGTTTCCGCCCCCTCTGGGCCCAGGGAATATTTATGGCCTGCGGGAGGGGCGAGCGGGGGGAGGCTGGAACAGCAGTGCACTCGGGTCTCCTGCGGTGCCTGGCCGGGTGGAGGGGGGTCTGTGTCTGCGGAAAGCGGCCTGAGCCCCCAGCCTCTGGCCGATTAGGAGGTCACTGCAGCCTGGAAGTGAGGCGCCTCCAGCTGTTTCCGGACTGGACCGATGGAGGCGGGCAGGAGCCGGTGTGTCGGCCCACTGTACAGGTGGGAAACTGAGGCAGTCCCAGGGCCAGAACTAAGAGAGGCGGTGCTGACCCCAAGCCTGCTGTGCCCACCACGCCCCCTGGCATCACTGAAGGCCAAGAGCAGCTCACTCTTAGGTCACCACAAGAATCACTGGGGGCAGTTGTTCACATACAGGTTCCAGGGCCCCACCTCCCAGAGATCAGGTAGGTCTGGGGAGGGACCCAGTAATCAGCTTCTTAAAACAAACAGACAGTCCACACTTTGTGAAACCTTGGTGAAGAGATATTTTGGAATAGGAAGGTTCCTCTTGGCCTGGATAAAGCAGAGAGCCTAGACTTACTTGGAAGGGAGGGATTTGAATCCTGAAGCCAAAGCTTTCCAGCTGAGTGATTAACTTCTCTGTGCCTTGATTTTCTCTTGCCCTAAAATGGAGATAACATTCAACCCACAGGATTCTGTAATCTCAAAGAGATCTGTGTAAAAGTGCTTTGCAAACTTCACCACCACCATCATTATTTGCTGTCACTGCCAATCCCCTAGGTAGGGAGAGAAGGCAGCCTGAAACGATGAGGCCATGAGTTCATATGCCACCACCTCTGTAAAGGCAGCCCGGATTCAGTGGCTTGGGTGAAGGCCTCGCTGCTTTGAACTGCACACCACTCCCTTTCCCCATTCGGTACTCCTTTCCTGTTCCTGGGGCTGACTTTGCAGTACATGTGCCATTTTTCACCAAAATGTGAGCTCCTCCTTTGGGGAGCCTCAAAGTCAGCAATAATGTCAGAGGGCTGGGTGGTGGAGACAAACTTGAGTTGAAGTCTCACTTTTGTCACTTACTAGCTGTGGGAACTTGGTCTGTGGCTTCGCTTCTCTAAGCCTCAATAGCTGTAATGTGTAAAGGTTTAAATGGAATGTTGTCTTAAAACACCATAATGTTTATCACTCAGTTGGCTCAACTTGGATAAAACAGAATACAAGACTGAGACAGGGATGACTTTAACCTGGGCTTTTAGAGCCAGGAAAGGTCATAACAGGTCAAGAACTGGTGGGAAAGGGCCTCTATGGGCCCTTCTCCATATTCTGGTTACATTCTCTATTTGCATTTATAAATTGGCAGCCGAGAATTCCTGATCTGAAATGTGTTGTTGCTGTCCATTTAAAAATTGAACTAGTATAAAGATAGGAAGTTGAATTCACACTGTGGTCTTTCCTGAAACCAACTAAAATGACAGTAAAGAGATTTATCAAAATATTGGAAACCAGGCCCGTCGTGGTGGCTCATGCCTGCAATCCTAGCACTTTGGGAGGCTAAGGCAAGAGGATTGCTTAAGACCAGGAGTTTGAGACCAGCCTGAGCAAGAGTGAGACCCTATGGCTACAAAAAACAGAAAAATTAGCTGGGCATGGTGGCACACGCCTGTGGTCCCAGCTACTTGGGAGGCTGAGGCAGGAAGATCACTGGAGCCCAGAAGTTTGAGGTTACAATGAGCTATGATCACACCACTGCATGCTAGCCTGGGTGACAGTGCAAGACCTTATTTCAAATAATTAATTAAAAATGAAAAAATATTGGAAACCAGACATAGTAAACAAGAATGGTAAAGAATCCTAAACAGGCAACAAAGACAGCTGAAAAGCAGCTCAGTTTACACTGTGAAACCCCTAAATGGTTAAGGAACAGGTTGTACCAGGTACTTCTGGAAAGTGGGTTGGTGGGTAAGCCAAAAACAGGAAGATTGCTTAGAAATCTATTTAAGAAGCAATCAGATTCTCAGATACCCTTTCCCCTGGCAAAATACTAATACTTCAGGCCGGAGATTAGAGGAGCTTTTCTCTTGACCAACTCGAAAGAAAAGACACAGAAAGGCCCAACCAGATCCCTGGGCACAACCCCAATCCCGTTCAAAGGGTATCAAATCTGTTTTAGTGTCCCATTCTTAAATATGAGCAGACAGCAAAGGGTAAGTAAGCATTTGAGGAAAGCCTGTAATAAAAGAAGTCAAAATAACAGGGGAAACAAAAAAGGAACTTAGAAGATAGCAACTATACAAAATGCAAAAGACCTAAAAGAAGAAATAAGATAGTATGTCCATGAAAAACAATGGGATGCTACAAAAAAAGAAGTCTTGGAAATTAAAAATACAATAGCAGAAGATGAAAAACTCAAAAGAATGGTTGGAAGATAAATTTGAGAAAATAGAGGAAAAAGGCAAAGAGACGGAAAACAGAAAAGATAAGTAGAGGGCTAGTCAAGGGGATTCAACATCTGGATGGCAGGAATTTTAGACAGAGGGATTAGAGAAAATGTCTGAAAACTAAAATACATGAGTTTCAGATTGAAATGATCCATTGAGGACTCAGCACAACGTATGAAAACAGATTCACAGCAAGACATCAAAATTTCAGAATCCTGAGAACAAAGAGAAGAACACAAAAGTTTGCAGATCGAAGAAAAAATAAGCAGGCTTCATACAAAGGATTAGAAATCAGAAATATCATTGGATTTCTCAATAGCAAGATGGGAACTAAGAGACAATGGGAAAGTGCCTCCAAAGTTCTGAGGGAGATTATTTCCATCCCAGAATTCTATACCCAGCCAAATGATCATCAAGGGTAAAGACAGAATACATTTTCGGTCAAGTAAGTTCTCTTTGCGTGCTTCTTTAGGAAGCTGCTGGAGGATGTGTTTCAGCAGAAATGAGGGAGTAAACCAGGAAAGAGGAAGACATGGCATCCAAGGAAGAGAAGATGCAACAAAGGAGAGGGGCAGAGGAATCCCCAGGCCAATGGTTATACAGTAGAAAGCAGCCCATCTTGACCAGAACAGGATGGAAGACTCTGGAGGAGATTTCTTTAGGAAGATGAAATTGGTAGAATAGCCAATGCATTTAAACATATTGACAGGAGATTTACATAACTGTAATTGTTATGCAGGGAAGCAAAAAGAATTGTAGAATATCACATGGCTCAGTTGTCCACAGTGTTTACATGGCCTAATAACACAAACAATGACTACTCTTCCAACCAAACTTGTGATGTAATCATACTTGGGGGAGGTGGGGAGACGCAAAATGTATATGTGAATGTGGAGAGAGCAAGCAAAGAGGCAAGAGAGAGGGAGAGGGAGAGAGACTGAAAAATCAAGAAGTAGCAATATAAGCAAATAATTTAGAGGTGAAAACTTGCCTCTGTAGAGTGGAAAATATTATGTGTGCATGCATTTGTGTGCGCGCGTGTGTGTGTGTGTGTGTGTGTGTGTGGAGGGTGGATGGCAGGGGAACTGCTTTCCATTACAAGTCTTGTAGACTTTCTAAACTATGTGCATGTACAACTAAAATTTTTTTAAATTGAGTGACAATAAGCCCTTAAGTCAGGGCTACTAGTGGCAGGAAGGCAGTCATTTTCAGTAGAAGCTCTAGCCAGATACTAACCAACTCCATGAGGCTGGCAGGAGAATGTTCTGGGGACTCTGGGATGTTAAGCAGAGTAGGTGGAACACAATTCACTTATGGAGGACAAATTCAAGTTCCGTGCCTTTGAAAAGTCTTCCATGGTCCCTGCAAGCTCATATGATGCTTGCTTCCTTCTTGACCTTCATCCCACTCTCATTACTGTGATTATGGCCTGGCTTCAACTGTAGATATTTTGCCTGGTCAGCTCTACCACCAGGCTGTGAACTCCCCAAAGACAGTGACGTCAGCCTAGTGACACAGAGAAGCTGCTAAATAAATGTTTGCTGAATGGTCAGCACTTAGTAACGGCCAGGCATACACTTATTAAACCTAAAATACTTAGTACCTATTGAACAGAGAACAGAATAAATGTTCTTCCTTAGACTCACCTTAACCCATGTTTTGATACAAAGCAAGTCCTTGATAAATGTGCATGCCTTGGTTGAGTGGATATGGCCTCCCAGACTCCCAGCCTGAGAGATTTTAAAAAAACTCTCATAAACTTTCAGAAAAGTGCCAGGATTTCCCCATATATCAGTAAAGGAAACCGGGTAGAGAGTGAATTCCCAGGTCTGGGAGGCCTGACCTAGGAGTTGAGTGGGGGGAGAGGGGATGGCAAAGATGGAGCACTGAGGATTCACAGGTGTCCAGAAGACCTGGCCCTCGGGCAGGCAGGTGGAAGGGGATAGTAATAGCTAATGAAAGGGGGCTGCAGAGAGGCCTGAGGAATGATTCCTTCCCCACCCCCATCTCCTACGCAAAGACACTCCTCCTTACTGCCCCCTTGGCTCTGGCTCCCAGCAGCCAGCCATGCTGAGTGAGTCCTGCTTCTGGAGGGATATTTTGGCCAGATTCTCCCTATCCCTGAGATTGGGTAGCTGGGTCCCAGGCCCAGGCCTGCTTCCTCTGGCTGGTGCATCACCAAAGATAATGGCTCTGAGGGCTCCAGCAGAACTGCACAGGACATTAGTAGATCATCTAGCCAAAAAGTCCCCACATTTTAGATTTTACCAACTGGTAAAATTTAAGTAAAGAGGAGGCAACCGATATAAAGTTACCAACTTTTTAATTTTGTTAAGAAAAGGACATTAAAAAAAGCACTATCACAATGTTGTGTCTCTTGATCTGGGTGGTGGTTACACGGTGTGTCACTTAGTGGAAATGCATCAAGGCTGTACATTTATGAGCATGACTATTTTGTATAGGTGTTTGACTTTGTAAAAAGTTTACTCGTGGCTGGACTCGGTGGCTCACACCTGTAATCCTGCCACTCTGAGAGGCCAAGGCGGGAGGATCACTTGAGGCCAGGGTTCAACACCAGTCTGAGCAAGAGTGAGACACGTCTCTACAAAAAATTTAAAAATTAGCCAGGTATGGTGGCACATGCCTGTAATCCCAGCACTGGGAGGCTGAGGCAGGAGGATCACTTGGGCCCAGGAGTTTGAGGTTGCAGTGAGCTATGATGACACCAATGCACTCTAGTCCAGGGCAAGGGAGTGAGACTCTGTCTCAAAAAAAAAAAAAGAAACAAAAAAATTTACTCAAACTATCATGTACTATCACACCATTATTTCATCTTTAAAAAATGTTAATACCCAAAAATGGGAAAGGCATAACCTCAATGAAGGAGAGTTGGTCCTTCTAAAAAAGGGCAGGGATAAATTTACAATAGCATATTTTTATATACAATAGTTAAAAAAAAATCCAGGGGAGAAACTATCAAAATCTTTATTTGACAATATTACTCACACATTGGTTTTGTCAATTTAGAGATTTAGATGTGAAGTGGAATCCTATATCCAGCTGTTCTTAAGCTTTATCACAGTTGTTGAGAAAAATCCAGTTTCACTTGGTTATCCTAAGGGGAATGGAAGCCATGTCCAATGTAGCTCCACTGAATTTGGATGTTCCCTGACTCCTGATAGCAGCTGCCAGCCCCCTGCACTCCCTGCCGCTTGAAGGGCTGGAAGGCCGGGTGGAGAGGACCACGGCCCTCCCATCGGGCACCCTGATCACCCCGCACAGAGTAGTCAGACCTTCATCTGCAAGGGAGGCTGCAGACCGAGAAGACCCTGGCCAGTCGGTCCATCCAGAAGCATGTGGGGACCATCTGTCAGACTCTATTATATGAGAACTGAGGCCCAGAGTGAGGAGGTGACATATTCGAAGTCACACAGCAAGTTAGTGGAGAGCTGGGGCTAGAACCTGGCCCATCAGCCCTGTATCACCACCCCCTGCCCTATACCCCACCGGCTCTGGAGCTCCTAGTGGCCACTCTCCTTTCTGATCTTGAAAACTGCTCATGAGTCCTGCCATGTCGAAGGTAAACTCTTCAGAACTCTGGCTCTGGTGGCCAGAGCTGGGCTGCAGGGAATCAAGTTACCTGCTTAGAGAGGGCCCCCTCAGGAGCCAGCCTCTCTCCAGCTTGGCAGGACGACAACTTGGCGAGGCTGGGCTTGTGGAAGATGCCAGAGTTGCTACAATGGAGGGCTTCAGCCATCCAACACCTCCTTCAAGGCTGCTGTCACCAAACCCAAGCTGACACCCTGGCTGTGGGCAGAGGATGGTGGGGGTGGGTGGAGGGGGGCAGCTTGTTAGGAAAAGCCTCTGCCAGGCAGGCCAGAGGGGGTTGGGGGGGAGGGTTGGCCCCTGAAAAACGGGCCTCTTTCCCGCCTGGAGGGCTTTGCGCTTTGCTCAGCCATGCCTCCTCCCTGTTTCTGTCTCCTCATAGACACACCCAGTCTCCACCAATCGCACAAAGCCTCTTTGATTAAGGATGCCATAAAGAGGCTGCTTCAAGGGGACCAGGGCCTTCCCCACCCAATCGGTGACATGGCCGACTGTGGGTATGTGAGTATCTCTGAGGCTCGTGTCAGTGCTGACAGGCAAGCTTTCCGCTCAGCACTGTGATCGGGGCTCCCAAGTGAGGGCGTGGCCCCATGGCAGACCAGGTGGCCCGTTCCTACCCTGAGTGGGGGGTAGGGACGCTTAATTTCTCTAACACATGTCAGAGAGACTCAAAGCAGGAAGAAAAGCAGTGACCCACATGTTTCAGGTACCCTGAAGGTCTCAATATTTGTTGAATGGATGAATGAACAAAGTTCAGCTTAAGATTATTTTAAAGAACAGTGCCACTGCTTAAACAATAAAATCAAAGACCTCATCTGGCTGCCCTCATATGACAGAAGAGCAATAGAATGAGTGAAAGACCCTCGTTCGGAAGGTCCCAGGGAACACATGGGGCCAGGCAGGCATCCTGAGCCTGGCTGCTTGACCGCTGCTCTCCTGCTGGGCGAGAGCCCCCACTGCTTTCCTGCAAATCTACAGCTTCCATGGACAGACAGCCCCAGCCTAAAATTTCTTGAAAATTCCTATCATTTTTTGGGCGAGCCTGCTCTACCTCACCTTTCTTTGAACTTCTTCCAACTTCCTGGACCCTCCGCAGCTGGTTGTGTGACTTGGGCAAGTTGCTCCGCTTCTCTTTCTGAGCTTGAGCCTCCATATCATTGAAGTGAGAGAAACTACTGACCCTGAAGGGTTGCCGTGAGGCTCACAGCTCTAGCCAAGAAAGTGCATGATAAAGCCAACATTTATGGGACCCCCACTCTGGGCCAGACACATGCAAGATACAGGGTGATCTCCTGCACAAAGTAGTATGGGGGGTTCAGTGAAAATTTGACTCATAGTTGGGGGCAACCTGAGTTAGAAGTCTAGCCCTACCATTGACTTACTGTACAACCCTGGACAAGTCACTTAGCCTTTCTAGGACTCTCTTTTTTCATCTGTAAAATGGATGTGCCAGTTGCTGAAAGGATGAAATGGGAACCCTATAAATGAAATGCATATAGCAGGTGCTCAGTGAAGGGCAGCCTCCACGCATTTCCTTCTCCCACCAGGCCAGTCCTGTAAGTAGGTCCCCCAGGGCCTCAGGTGAGCACTGGCCTCAGGTGCTTAGTGCATCCGCAGCCCAAGGCTGTGGAGCCCTACTTGGGTCTAACTGGAAGCACCAAAGTAAAGACAAATGAGGAGGCCCTGGCAGGGAGAGCTTGGAGTGGGGGTGCTGCGTGGGGCGGCAACCAGCAGGCCTGGCTCCGAGTGTTGGGGCAACCACCTTTCTAAATCAGATCCTGCCCTCCCAGCAAGCAGGCAGGCTCTGGTGAAGGCTCTGGCCAACCACAGCAGAACCTTTGTGAGCTCTTGGCTCTCCCCATGGCTTCCCCCTCATCCTTGTCATCACCTGCAGGGAGCTCTGGGGCTGGGCTGCCCAGCTCCCCGTCACCTCCAGCAATCTCAGAGATTCAAGGCCTGAAAGACTGGTCTAGGCTCCTCTCTCCCGTCGCACCTCCCTCCAGCCCCCTCCTCCCCTCCCAGGCTGCTGCTTTGTCTTTGAGGCATGGCTCTCTTTCCCTTCGGGTCTCTGGAGAGGTGTGAAGTGGAGTGGAGGCCAGGGCTGTGGAGGGGCAGGGAGAGGCCTCCGCTCCAGGAGAGGCCAGCTCTGCTGCTCCTAGAGCAGTGTTTTGCCTCTGCCCCATCCAATCCTAACCCCTCAGACCTCAGTTTAAGTCTCACTGAGAGGGTGACTTTAGCCTTGAGAGTCACTTTCCTCCTCTCTACAAAGAGATGAAACTCTCTAGACCCCAGCAGGGCATCTTTCAGTCTACCTCAGGGACTCGAGGAGACTTCTTGGACTCCTGTCTTTGCCCCTCATGCCCAGGCACTTCATCACCACCCAGGACAGCTTAGGCTCCAAGAACCTGAATTCTAAAACCTCTCCTCTCTGAGACCTAGCCTTGCACTAGTTACTGCTCAGAACTCTCCCCCTGCAGCCTGGACCCCTGGGGAGTCCCTCTTCACACCTCAGGTCTGGCTGGGGGAGGTGTTCCTGTGACATCCTTGCTGAGTGCTGCCCTGCTCACCCACCATGGCCACGATGGCAGAGCTTCTGCCCGTCACACTCACACTCACCACTGGATTCCAGTGTCTGGTCCAGGGCCTGGAATAAGGTACGGGCTCCAGAAACAAGTACTGCCTGCCTGGCCCAGGTCCCCCATCACCTTCACATCAGCACCTGAACCCACCTTCCCTTCACTGAGAAGTCAAATAACAAATAGAGAAAACATTTGCACACAAGACAGACAAAATGCTTATTACCTCAATATTTTTATAAAACAGTAAGAAAAATACCTTTGTTCATATTCTTTATTTTTTGAGACAGGGTCTCGCTCTGTCACCCAGGCTGGAGTGCAATGGCACAATCATAGCTCACTGTAACCTCAAGCTCCTGGGCTCAAGTGATCCTCCTGCCTCAGCTTCCCAAGTAGCTGGGACTCAGGCACATGCCACCATGCCTGGCTATTTGCCCCTTTGTTCATATTCTTTATCCAATTGGAGAAAAAAAATTTATAGAACAGAGGAAAGTAAAAATTTTTATATCTATAAAATGATGTTTAACCTTTCATAATAAAAGAAAAATCAACTAAAATAACAGTAAAATGTACTTTTTGAGCTATGTCTCTCAGATTGGCTTACATCAAATAGGATATTTATGAAAGATCTCTCACGTTTGCAGTGATGGGGAAAGATATTTCTTGCAGCAGTGTTTAGAGCAGGGGTCAGCAGACTTTTTCTGCAAAGGGCCAGAGAGTAACTATTTTAGGCTCGAGGACCATAGGGTCTCATTGCCACACATACGCAACAATGCTATGGCAACTCAAAAGCAGCCACCAACAAATGAATGGGTGTGGCTATGTTTCCATAAAATCTTATTTGTGAACATTGAAACTTAAATTTTGTATATTTTTCATGTGTCACAAAATATTTTTTAATCATTGAAAAAACACTAAAAAAAAAAACAAAAAAACCATTCATAGCTTAAAGGTCATACAAAAACAGGTGCTAGGCTGGATTTGGCCAGCAAGCCAAGTTTACCAACCCGGGTTTAGATTAACAAAAGACTAGAAACTATCTCCATGGCTCTCACTAGGGGAATGGCTAAATGCACTATGTTATATGTCACTATTTAAGATGGACTACACCCATAGCCCTTAAAACGCCTGCAGTAGAGATGCGCGTATCAGTTGTTTCCACCTGCATTTTGAAAAGAAAGCACACCCGTACATCCTCCTATAGCCTAGACCTTCCCTGGAAGGATACAGAAGAGAGACAAATGACTACCGGTAGGGAAGGAAACTGGGGGGCAGAGGGAGCCACGGGTGGGAGGGAAACTTTTCAAAGTATACCCTGTGCTCTATTTGAAACGTAATATTGTTAAGCAAATTAACTTTCTAAAAAAACAATTAATCCCCCCAAATAAAGATGTTCCCTGGCACCAAGTGATCTGTGGTAAGTTTGGTACATGCAGGGTTAAGCCAAGTTAAAGTGTCTTTGCTGCGGGATTTGGGATGGGGTGGCCTTTAATGTACTGCTTTGCCTTGTGAATTACCTGAGGACGGATGCTTCTCGCACTTATTGCTGAGACTGTTTTCCCACAGAGCATCTCTGAAGACTAGTATGCTTAGAATAGATGTTGGGGATCACCGCATGTAGGAGCAAGTACAAATGCCTTCAGCCTCACCCTTCTCTCCGCACACACTGCATACCACAGCATTTTCTAAAGTAGTGCATTCCTCAGGCCAGGGATCTTGCGAGATGCTCCGTGGTCAAATATTCTTGGGGACCAGTGCTCTGCCAAAGTGGATGACAAATTATTGCTCACATTTCTCCCAAACTTTACTACTTCTCTGCCTTTGCTCCCACCATTTTTTTTTTTCCCCATCTGGACTGCTCTTTGTTTTAACCCATTTCTGTCTGCCAAAGTTCCATCTCATCTGTCAAGGCTTGGGTCTCATGCTTTCTGCACCATGATGAAGGCTTCTTGGATCCTAGCAAAATACTAGAGGTGCTTGACAGGTGTCCCCAGACACTCGTTGAAAGAAAAAAATTACTGAGTGCAATAGAAAATGACTGAAAGGAAGGAAAGGAAATGATAGGTGGATGGATGAGTGGAGGATTAGATTAATGAGGGTGATTGTGATTGGGTTCATGAGTGGGGACATGCAGTAGCTTGTTATAACTGTGTCCACAATTGTATTCATTGTGGGTGGTGCAGGCAGGAACTTGAGTTCTGCAGGTCTGAGGGTCCCAAAGCAGCTTTTTGGCCAGTTCTTGGGCATCCCCCAGGGACAACTGAAAAGTCCCTTTCTCCTAAGCATTCTCGTTGGTCTCTCATTCCTGTTTGAAGCCCCACCAAGAACATTGCCCACTTCTGGATGTTGGCATGGGGGTGCCTTGCCACATTCCTCATTCTTGCCCTTTCGACCATCCCCACAGGCACTCCGGCAGAGGGGAGGATGCCCGAGGTGTTTTGACCAGAGAACCTGGTGGGGATCCTCACTGGGCTATGCTCACTTCCCACTCAGACTCTGCAGCTCACTGGACACCCCAACACGGCCCCTGTCCGGGGCCATATGAGGGTGGACCTCCACAGGGATCCAAAATGGAAAGAGGCCAATTGATCTTCTTATTCTTATAAGCAGGTTTCCTTATAAGCAATTTCCTCTGGAACATTCAGCAAATTGCCTAACCTCTTTGAACCTTATTTTCCCCAACTCTACAATGGGTATATCTACCTCATTGGCTACTTACACGTTAAATAAATTGGATGAAAGTGCCTGGTCCTTCGCAGCAGTTACTTTCCTCCTTTTTCCCCAATTCTGCTTCTGAGCTGCTGGAGAGAGAGAGTTTCTTAGTTTTCCATTGCACGGTGTCAGGACACTGAATGAAGGATAAGTTGGGATGGATGGGAGAGGGCAGCTGTGGCCCAGTCCATGACAAATACAGGTATGCAAATATCAAAAGCAGCCTCACCCTCTAGGGAAAGCTTCCCTGAGCGCCTCCCCTTCCAGGATTGCTTTTATCATGCTATCTCGTAACTACCTGGTTTTCTCATCAGTCTCCCACTCACCCACACCCACCTCGCACAGACGTGAACTCCCCGCAGATCAAGTGCCGGGGATGACCCCTTCAGGGCTTGGCACGGAGTAGGCTCACTCAATAGAATCTGAGAAAGGCTGTGCTCTACAGTTGTCACTGATGGTCGCTGAAAGAACAGTGTTACTTGCTGCCAAGAAGGTGTGGAGCTCTTGGCAAGAGAGAGCAGGCACTGGGGGCCAGGCACGGAGAGGGGATAGGTGGTGAGAGGCAGGGGTGCACTGGAGCTCAATAAGGAACAAGCTGCTTTGAGATTTACCCTTGGGCATTCACTCATTAACTCAATTAACAAGTGTTAAGTGCCTAATGTTTGCCAAAATCTTCGCACATTCTGGCTTAGGGTACTGCAGTGTGTTGGTTAAGAGTGATGTGAATTCTATGCATTCTTGGGCAAGTTACTTAACATCTCTGAGCCTTGGTGATATCCTCAGCAATATGGCCATAATACTCAAGGAGCCACAAGGTGGTTCCGAGAATTACATATGTTTACTTATGTAAGTTGCTTGACACAACCTCTGCTAGATGACTGTTCACTAACATAATTGTTAAAGATAAAAATAATCCTCACTCAGTTCTGTATGGTTAGAGCAAGGACTCCAGCAGGCCTTGGAGCGCAGGACAGCAATCCAGTTCCTTCATTTGAGGGCTCAGAAAACCAGGGCCAGAGAAGACAGAGGTGGAGCAGGAACAGATCCCTGGCCAAGGGCTTTTAGGACACTCTCTTCCATCTACACTGTTGTTTTTCCTGGAGTTTGGAGTCTGCAGAGGAGGCATGTATGCTGGTTTGCCAAGCGCTCCTTTGGGGAAAGTGGTATGTGAAGCTGGGGCGCAGTTTGCACATAACAGTGCAATAAAGGCGACTTCCTGGACTCACAGCTGAGGATGTACTTAAGGAGCAATTCGCTGCTGGGCCTGCAACGTGCTGCTCTGAGCACCTCCTCTCTCTGGCTGTCCCTTCTGCTGAGTTACAGCCTGGCCTGGGAGAGTTTATTGCTTTGCCCCAGAACATTCCCTGTTCTGGATGGAGTTTGAGGCAATAATAATGATACAAGTGTATTTGTAAAATTTTCCACTGTTTCCACAGTGCTATCATATCCTTGATTCCATTGGATCCACACATTTTTTAACAGATGGAGAAATTCTGGCTCAAGGAGATAAATAACTTATTTGGGGACTTGGTACTGGTCACCAGGTATTTTCACTAAATCTAGTGCTCATTCAGTACTCGAAATGAGAGCTGACACTTACCAAGTGCCTTGTGGAAGCCAGTCTCCACTTGAAATGCTCTGCCTGCCTTAAGTCCTAATAATCCTCACAACTGTTACCCTGTGTGATAGACACTGTTATCATTCCTCTCACAAACACAGTGAGGGACAGAAGTCAAGTAACTGACCCAAGGATACACAGCTAGTAGACGGCAGAGCCAGTGTTCAAATCCAGGCAGTCAAGCTCCACAATCTACATTTTAGAGTAACCTCTATGTCAAGGTTTCTTAACCTTTATGGCAATTTTGGACCAGATGCTCCTTTGTTGTGGGGGCCGTCTTGTGCATGGTAGGACGTTTAGCAGCATCCCTGGCCTCTACTCACTAGACGCCAGTAGCACTTCTTCACCACGGTTGTAACACCCAAAAATGTATCCAGACATTGCCGAATGTCACTTGGGGGGCAAAATCGCCCCCAGTTGAGAACCACTGCTCTGTGTCATGCTATGCTAAATGACAACATAGTTTTTACAATTAATAAATGATAACCCCTAATTTTAGACAAAATATGTTCTTGTAGACTTCTTTCCAAACTGAATCAACATTCAGATTCAAATAACCTTCACTGTTCACCTCCTATACCCAGGCAATTTATAGACCACTTAAAAAATGAATTGACGCTTAGAGAAATCAAGTGACTTGCCCAGAATAACAAAGCTAGTATGTGGCAGAACAGGAACCTGAATGTTGGTCCCAAAGTCCACATGACTTTTTTGGTAGTATTCATTCTGAAGTGTTGTGACTGTATTTTCTCAACTCCAAGATACATTTTCTCCCCACAATTTAATGGTTTTGAAATTGGGATGCAACTTAAGACCAGTGTTTGTTTATAGTAGGAATGTTTTATAATTCCCTTAAAAGTTATTTTTTTAAATTAAAAGTGAGTCTCAAATAATAGCCTTTTAGAATTGAGAATCGAGGGCTTGAGCTGTGAGTGTGGAGGATGCTGACAGGGCATTAGCTCTCCCTGTTCTGAGAGGGCGCCTGCCTCTGCCCTAGCTGTCCATGCCAGCTCTGCATCCTCACCTGCTGATCCCCACCCAGTCTTTGTGACTGAGCTCACACCACACTCCTCCAAGAACCTAGGGCTAGGTCCTTGGGAGTAAATCTCACCCTTTTCTAATTTCATCTAGAAGCTTTTTTTCTTTTCTTTTTTTTTTTTTTTTTGGAGACAGAGTGTCACTTTGTTGCCCTGGCTAGAGTGAGTGCCGTGGCGTCGGCCTAGCTCACAGCAACCTCAAACTCCTGGGCTTAAGCAATCCTACTGCCTCAGCCTCCGGAGTAGCTGGGACTACAGGCATGCGCCACCATGCCCGGCTAATTTTTTCTATATATATTTTAGTTGGCCAGATAATTTCTTTCTATTTTTTTAGTAGAGACGGGGTCTCGCTCTTGCTCAGGCTGGTCTCGAACTTCTGACTTTGAGCGATCCACCCGCCTCGGCCTCCCAGAGTGCTAGGATTACAGGCGTGAGCCACCGCGCCCGGCCAAGAAGCTTTTTTTCTATAAGAGCATTTCAGTAACATGACATAGTATACAGCTGGTTAAATATTTTCTCCTTCATCATGGGCAATTTTAGCATCCTTGCTTTACAGATGAGGAGACCGAGGCACAGAGAGGGGCCGCAACTTGGCCAACATCTCTAACAAGGCCAGTGGAAGGAGAGGAAAGAGGCATCTCCAGATTCTTCACATCAATACTTCACGCTTGTTCTGGGATAGCTAACCACAACCAGCTGGTTAGCAGTTGGGCCAGCCAAGCCTTTCCCTGGAGAAAGTGGCACTCCAGGATGTGATGAGGTTTGCGCATGTAAACTGCGGTATCTGAGCTCAGAGTGGTGAGTGGTTTACCAAGGCCCCACAACTCCTAAACGGTAGCACTCAGGCTGGGGCTCTTACACCAAACCCCTGCTTTCTCTTGCTCCTCGCTGCCGGTCTGTCCAACCCTGCCGCCTCTCTCACTCTGATGCTTCCAGGTCCTGGCCAGGCCTGCCTCTGCTCTCACCAGCAGGAAAGGGACAACAGCCTCTTCTAGGCCTCCCTGAGAATAGGGGCCCAAATCTCCACTTACGGATGTCACAGGGGTTGTGGTCTTACTCCGCCAGCATATCCCACCAATGCTCTAACTCTTCAAGAGCTGGACCGAAATCCCTCCGTCTAGCACGGTGATGTGCACAGGATCCTGTGCAGCAGATCCCAAATCAGAGGTCCACAACTGGAGAAAAGGAGACATGAAGTCGAGTCCCAGCAGTGCTGCATTTTGGCAAGTCACTTGGCGATGACACCACCGTCTCACAGGTTGTTACAAAGACTGAAATGACAAAACATCTGTGAAGAGCCTTGGCACACTTTTAGTGCCGTGGTGAGGTTGAGGCTGGCTGCGCAGTGTAGTGCAAAGAGCACAGCCCCTGGCTTTGGACAGACATGGACCTCAGACAAATGATCTCTTTGAAATTCAGTTCTCTCATGGGAATAATACATCAGCCTCATCAAATTGTGAATCTTAAATGAGATAATACCCATAAAGCATCTCACACAGTGCCTGGCATACAGGAAGCACTCAATAAATATTATATTCCTTCCTAAATGTGTCATTAAATGAAGCATAGCAGAATCAATCCCTTAATTCTATTATATAAGCACATAGATAAATCTCATGCTATGAGTAGGAAATTTAACCTCAAATGAGCACTGAGATTGCTAATGATTTTAAGGCACTGGCAACCACCTTTGCATTTAGTCATCTATTTTCCAGGGAGACCGCAAAGCTGGAAAAGAAATTGCAGTTCAGAAAGACACACTATGTAATGGGGGTAATTTAAAATTGCACATCTCTTCATCTGTACAGTTTCAGGTCTGCTCCCCTTCTCCATAAAAAGGCAGGAGCCGAGATACAAACAGGTTCTAAAGAGGGCAATGAAAATTATATGGGTTGTGGTTTGAGAAGGGAAGGAAGAGAAGAAAAAACAAGGCAGGAATTACTTAACTTGGAAAGGAAGGGGTAAGATGGGCGATAAAGAGGAGGATATTATATGGCCGAGGATGGTGGTGAGTCGCAAGCCAAGGTCGTTACTGTGGCAGGGGCCTGGGGTACAAAAGGGATCGTATCTCCAGACTTGGAACACTTTGGAAGAAAGACTATACAAATCACAGACATTATTAATTATGATTAACAGTGACCAATGTGAGGTTTGCTTTTTGGTTTGACTGTGTTCTTTCAGTTTCTACACATGCCCAGAAACTGCAGGCTGTCCTTTGCCGTACACATCTCACCTATGAAGGGCAGCGTTGCTATGGCCAGTTCACATGGGCGGGATCTCCAGGCTCAGCATCTCTTGGTGCACCTCTTGACCAGAGAATGATGGCCAACTCCTGAGTAGGACTTCCTAGGGTTTTCACGGATTGACCCCTAAATTGCTTTCTATCCTCTTGTGTGGTTGCTTTCCTTGCCAATCCTCTAGCCGTTCTGAATTTCCCACTGGTCCTAGAACACATCATTTGTTCATTCATTCAACAAGTATGGAGCAACTCTTACATGCCGGGTCCCTTTACACAGTGGAGATACAACCACAGTGAACAAGGCAAGATCCCAGCCCTTGTAGAACTTATATACCAGTGTGAGGAAACAAATAATTTCTAGGAAGTAGGCTAGTTTTGAAAGGGTAGTCAGAGAAAGCATCTCCGTGGAGACATTATTTAAGCAAAGACCTGAATGATGCAAAAAGTGAGCTAAGAGCTAACTGGTTCAATAGCTTTCAAGGCACACCGAGTATAAATAAAGGCCTTAAACAAACTCTGAATGAGCTTGGTGGGTGGGAGACCATTAATAGCTGTGTAGAGTGAACAAGTCCAGAGGGTGGCATGGGCCAGCTCATGTATGGCCTTAGAGTCATGGTCAGGAGCTTGGATTCTGGTCCCATCCTGGGGGTCTGAGAAGAGGAGGTGCACATGATCACTCTGCCTGATGGGCGGAAAGATGAGGTAGAGACGACGATGGTTTGGACTAGGGTGGTTAAAAGCAGAGAGGGTAAGAAGTACCTGGGGGCAAGAGACAGGGGCACACTGGTGACAGACACTTGAGCTGGGCCTTAAAGAACTAGCAGCTTTACAGTTTGCCAACAGGGTCAATGTCTTACCTTTGCGGCCAAAACACCTGGCATAATACCTGGCATGATGTGTGTTAAATGGAACTAGAAAAGTAGTAACAAATATTTTAGGAGAAAAATGTTTTCATATAATCTTATTATAATTTTCTATTTGAGAATGCTACTTAATCCTTACCAAGATGGGAAAAAAATACTGTACATTACAGAAAATTTGGAAAATAGAAATGTCAAAGGAAAATTTATAACTCCTGTACTCCCACCACCTGGAGACAAACATTGGTATTTTGGTGTACTTTCCCCTGTTTTTTTCATACTCATGTTTAAAAAGGTGAGTATTTCCACTTTAAGGAGTAGCCTGGTCTACCAGAATGAGTTGGTCAGGGTCTGAATCCCACTCTACTACTGAGTGGCCTTGGACAAGTCACTTGTTTTCTGGTCCATTAAAGGGGGATAGCAACACCTACTGTATCCAGTTATTGTGAGCCTAGATGAAATGACTCATACAAAGTACCTAATATGATGCTTGGTCACAGTAAGTGCTCAATATATAGTAGATGCTATTAATGAAAGAAAGTCCAAATTTCACAAGACTCAATTATAAAGAAAGCTTTCAACATCTTATTTTTTAGGAAAAAGGCTTTGTAACTCTACAATCTAATCATGTGTACTGTTTTAAAGAAAAATAATCATACCAAGAATGGGAATTTGCCAAACAAGATGTAAACAATACCAAATATTTTTAAAACCAAATTTTACAGTAATACAAAACCAAAATGTACCAAGAACTAACCCAGACCCTGGCCTGTTTAATAAATTTCTCTTTTATAAAGTCAGCATACTTACAGGATTACCATTTACATTAGTAACTGTTTAAATGATAGACGCTGTTCGCCCTTCAGGAAATGATCCTTCAAGTTTTCCATCTTGAGTTATGTGTGGTACAGGACAGAGGACAGCACTGAGTTAGGCCGCTTCTGTTTCCCCCTGGCCTGTCATCATCAACCAGTGTGATCCTGAGCAAGCTGTCCTCTCCAGTCCCCTGTAAAATGAGGAGTTGTCCACATAGTTTCCAAGACTCCTTCCAGCTCTAAAACTCTACCACCATGCAGAATTTACAGTTTACCATGTCTAACATTGGTGTGAGGAAAAAGTATTACATATTAATCGGGTACCTTGAAAACTTGAAATAGCATGCAGGTTACAGTTATCATCTACTGTTTCTTTGCAGGGGAGACATGAATCACACAGTGTAAGGGTATACTTCTAATACCAAGATAACAACTACATTTTCATTGAGAAGAAAGTGAGAGACTAATTTAAAACCAATTGGGGTCATGAAGTCTCACAGTACACACCATTTCCAAAGGTCCACCTACTCTTAGAAAATGCCAACTTCTCAGTGGCTTCAAGCCTATTCCAAGTGGACCTACACTGGCAAAGACGGTGGTGAATTTGGCTTAGTTTTATATACCATCATCATGCATTAATTTAATGAGGTAATATATGGGGAAACAAATGTTACTGTTTTTATAGGTTTCTTCTGCAAAGGCTGTTGCCTACCTCCTTGGCCTCCTATATTCAACACCATCTACTACTCTGAGCTACACACTGGGAGATGCGTCAGAACCACACAGGCTCTCACACAGCTTGTACCTGGTGGAAAAGCCAGGCAAACCTGTGAGCACATGTAAGGGCCACTTGACCCAGATTTCAGGGCTGGGGAAGCCCCCAGAGGAACGGACATCTAGGCCAAAGTCTGTGGGCGTGACAACTGCAGCACTCTGGGTTGGTCCTCTGTCAGTCAGGGCCCTCTCCTCTCCTCTGTGCTCCCCTCACACCCTGAGTTTACCTCTAGTTATGGTGAAAAGTCCTGGTTTGCTCTGGACAGTCTCACTACTATCAGTTGTCCTGGCATAACTATTAAAAGTGCCCTGGCAAGAATCACTATTATACGGTTACCCTATCTTTAGCACTGCTCCTGGCAGTCCCCAGCTTTCCTGTCTGGCTCCCCAAGTTCCTCACTCACTGATGGCCTGGGCTCAACCTCTACTCATTCACCATTGTATTCATGACACTCAGCCTTGTGCCTGATGCTAAATAGATTGAGGACCACAGGTGGTCCATACAATACTCTAAATTAGAAGGAAAAACAAATAAAAGAGACAACAGATTAATTTGTGAATCTTTATATCATGTTGGAATCCTGTTCCACCTTTCACTAGCTGTGTGACCTTCTGATTTTTAGGTTTCCACCTGGAAAATGGAAATAGTAGTTTCTTCATAGGATAAAGAAGTTTAAATGAGAGGACAGGTAAAGTGCTTTTTTGCACATACCTGGCATATACTGAGCACTCTGTTAGCAGCAGCTGCTACTGTAGACAATGACTACTCCTCCTGCTACCACAACCCTGTTTTGTTGTAAGAAAATTGGTTTCAAACCAACACCTAACCAGTGTCCAGTAGGGATTCAGTAAGTGCGCACTACAGGAATGCTTGCTCTCATGCTAGGTGCTGGCTGCAGACCAGATTCTTGGATTACAAGATGCATTAATCAAAATTACAATTTAGAAGTCAAAAGTTTTGACTCCTCTAAGTCCAGCTTTAATACTAACAATTTAAAGAGAAACCTCCACCTCATATCCATAAGCAGCAAAGAACACAGCAGCTCTATCTGGCTGCACACTAGATGTCTTAATTAACAGCATTTAAACCTCACCCTTCTTATAACTATACTCTTTTTTAAGAAAGTTACTCTTATATAAGCATGCCAACTTGGATATTTGGGTCCATCTTTTCTCTTTTTGAACTGTCAACCTCTGAAGTTTTATGTGATTAATGTATATAGAGAAAAGTAGAAAGGTCTCAGGTTGAGTCAACAGTAGTTTTCTTGATCCCCCAATTACAATATCCTCTTTGCAGTATATTCTTGAACATTTGGAATGAATTAAGACTTTAAACTTCCAGATGTTTAAACTACTACTGTAAATTCAAACTCATTAAAAAGGGGCAGATTTACTACCTCTACTTAGTTTTGAAGTCTGTTGTTCACCCTATCCAAATAATTTATGAAACCAAATACAGTGGCAGGTAGTGTATTCTATTTATATAGTATTCCTGGTGAGAAATAAGGAGTATAAAAAAAGATCTGGAAATTAACTGCCATTTTAGCCAACCTATAGATCACACTTATTGTTGTTCCTAAGCTAGTAATTGTTTCCTGAAACCCATCTAGTAGATATTTTTATGCTAATCTGTACTAAAAATTACTTTGCTTTTTCTGGCCACAAAAAATCTGGCTACAGAGCAGCATTTGATTGTGGCAAGGAGACAGCTGCATCCAGTCTCATGAAATAAATGGACCTGGACCTACAGTCCTTCGTGGTAGTGTCTTGGCAGCCAAACAAAGGTGGCAGCATTTCTACAGTTTGTAAAGTCTTAGAAGTTTCAGGCTCCAATTTTTTTTTTTTTTGCAAGAAACCCATGTCGACCATAATGAGTGCATTTTAAAGATGTTGTGTTGAAAGCTGGCAATGGATAAAGCAAGAACATAAAAAGAGCCTATTTCTAAAGCAAATATTTCTTTCACAAACCTTAAGAATGAAGTGGCTTTCACAATCAATTTTAATATCGAAGGATTGCATTGAAGTACCTGGCTCAGGCACTTAGTAGCTATATAATTTGGGGCAATTAATTTATCTCTGTGAGCTTGATGTCTCAACTGAAAAATGGGGTTAATACCTGCCTGAGTTTTTCTGAGAACTTGAATGAGATAATTCAAGGTGCTTTGTAAGCTCTTAAGTATCATATAAGTATTAATAAGCACTCTAAGTACAATTTTCCTGTTTTCTGAATTACTCACTTTAAATTGCACTTAAAAAGTGGCAGCCCCTAATATCAAACAAAAATAAACCAGATCCAACTAAGTTACTACAGAGGAACTAGCCTCAAGAGGAGGGCTCTTTCAACTCAACCAACTACTTACCTTATAGGAGTGTTTTTTGTTTCTTTTTTAAAGACAGGGTCTCACTCTGTAGCATAGGCTAGAATGCAGCCGTGCAATCATAGCTCGCAGCAGCCTCAAACTCCTATGCTCAAGAGATCCTCCATCTCAGTCTCCAGAGTAGCTAGGACTACACTCAGCTAATTTTATTTATTTAGAGACAGGGTCTTCCTTTGTTGCATAGGCTGGTCTCAAACTCCTGGGCTCATGTAATTCTCCCTCCTCAGCCTCTGAGTAGCTGGGATTACAAGTGTGAGCAACTGCACCTGGCTTAAAAATTATATAATATTACTAATAAAGCATTTGTCCCCATTTATTTTACAGGTAACACATCCCATATTAGGCTTCAACTATGTAACTTTTTCCCAAAATTGAGTACATATGTCAAGAGCAAAAATTCCTCTAATTAGATATGCTAAATCTTGAATCTATTTTCTAGTACATTTTGCAAACTAATATGACACAGAATTTATTTTTTTTAGAAGTGTACAAGGCTTCCATGGATACTCTGTTATTTTCCTCTCCTTTAATTTCCATAAATCTGATGTACTGAAGTCTATGAAGTTTGTGTGTGTAGTTATAAAAGTACAATTATAGTTCTGTGGGCCAACTCTAGGCTGTAAACTCTGCAAGTCAGAAAGTACATCCGATATTGTTAGCACTTAGCCAAGAAGTCTGGCACACGGTAAGCATTCAACTCATATTTGTGAAATAGTCACTACACCTACCATTTTCTACCTACCTAATCTTGCAAAAGACAATCTGTTTTTATCTGTGAAACTACCATTAACTCAATCTGCCATCAAAGATCATAGTTTGTGAAAACGCCTTTTAATAAATTACGGTTTTTAAGCTTTCAATAAAATCTCAAATTAGAGTACACAGATTATAAAAACAAATGATGCACACCTTAAAAGCTTAAAGGTTGTTTCATGAATGTTATTGGATACATTATTGTGGTAGACTGAAAACAGGGCCATATTTTGCAGCTTCTCCCACCAAGAGGAGTCTATATCCTCATCCTCAGAATCTAGGCTGGCCAAGTAACTTCCTTTGACCAAAAGAATGTGGTCAAAGTGACACAGAGTTCTTGAGGTCAGACTTTGATGCTACTGCCTTTGCCTTCCTGGTACTGAGACCACCATGTCATAAGCCCAAGATAAAAGACCACAGGAAGAGGCCCTGCCATGCCACCCTGTCCCCAGCCAGCCACTCTGTCAACTGAATGCAGAGAGCCCAGATGAAATTAGCAAGACAACCACTCCACCAACCCACAAAACTTTTAGAAACGGTAAATTGTTTCTTTACGCCATTATATTTTGAGATATTGTTAAACAGCAATAGGTCATTGATGACAAATGACCTAACTCTCATGGCACAACCTTAAGGTAGGTTTTATAGTTAAGAAAACAGACCCAACTTAAGTAATCAGCCAAGGTCACAGCACTCTTAAGTGCCCTAAGAACTGGATGAAGGTACTGAAACACCAGCTGTGTCTCCTTCACTGTCATCCTGCCATCAGGAATTTGATCAATTAGTTCTTTCTGCCAAGGACAGAGGCATCTCTTAGAGCTCTGGCTATAAGATAAGATAAACTCTCATGCTACCCTTTTTTATAACTTGCATGGGTAATGTGCCCTGATCTGACACATGTGCTGGGCTTGCCCTCAATAGGGAAATGTACTGTGGGCATCAGTAAGACTCTGCACTTCAGCAAATGCACCCCATTCTGCTTTCAACATTAACTGATCCCAACGTAAACTAATTCAATGATAGCTCTGCAATTAAATACATTCATTTACATTTGAGCCAGCAACAAACACAAACCCTGACAATTTATATCAGGGCACATACAGTATATAATATTAAAAAAAATCAGCTAGGTAAACCTTACATTTAGTAATTTCTTAATTAAATGTCTTTTTCTATACCCCAACTAGTAAATTGCATACAACTGTGAAGCTGATTATCAAATATTTTTAAAGAGAATTTACCACAGAATGTTTTGACCACACTAAAAATAATGTACCTGAACTTTAAACAAAATTCATTTTATTTAGATTGAAATAAACTATACAAAATTAATTTTCTTCACCAAAAATAACAGCAATATTTTCCATATTATTTCTAGATAAACCACAAAACACTTATTTTTGTAGCTTTTCCAGGTTTTGCTTATAAATCAAGACGAGGCAGTAGATAAAGCCATGGAAAAAGACAAGTCAGTTGTCAGTATCCATGGCCTGATTTTGTCCTAATCATGAAACGGAAACATTCAACATACACCTGCTAAAAAGCTTAAGAAGATGTAGGCTCAACAAAGGAATGTAAACAGCAACAACCAGATGTGGAACAACAATGGCAGGCTCTTCCATTCAAACTTTAATTGTCACTTGTTCCTTTAAGTTCATTTGATAAAGACAAAATCTACAATGAAATCCTTGTTTGGTGAGCTCACAAGCTTCTCTCTCTGATAATTTCTTTTACTGTCCATTATAGATTTTTAACAATATATTTAAAACTTCTACTAGTCAAAAGTCAATCATAGGCTTCATTGTAACATTTTATAAAATGTATTCCTTCCTCCCACACCTCCTCAAAATGTATTTCTTCAAAGAATTGATAACTCAATACCTGCCATGGATCTACCGTGATAGTAAATGTTATGTCTAAAATGACTTAACTAAAACAATTCCAGAGTGCCACCGGCAGAGATCACAAAGAAGTAAAATGGGGCACTTTCAATGCTATCTTCTGGAACAACAGATAGGTCTTCAAAGCATGAGAGTTCAAATGGGGGCCATTCAAACAGGTAGATTATCAAAGGCTAAACTATTCAATGGAGGCCTGTAGGCAAAGATAATCAGTGATTAAGTGGCCAACATACACCTTAGGGCTCTTCTTTCAAATATCAAATACATGAGAAAGCTTATTTTAAAAGTCTCTTAGGTATTTTCAATGGTTTCTCAATTATCTGTAGGAAGCTCTGATTTAGTTGTATAGAGTTTGATATATGTGTCTACCATTAAATCCAGATCATGTTTTATATCAAAATTTATGTTAAGCAAAGCCAAGTTACTAGACCTTTGGTCTGTCAAAGTGTTCCTCAAGTATGCTTTGAGACGCTTTCGTCCATTTTCGTAGCGCTCATTCTCAACCTTCATCACAGGAAGAATACATAGGACCTTCAGCAATGCATACACATTAGGAAAAAACTTGATGTCAGGCAGGTGGAGGGCCTCATAAATGGTGGATGGAAGCTCAATATCTTTCCCTCTGTGTTTCCATTTGATTCTCCAACAGTGAAGTTCGGCTGAGAGCGTGTCAGGATTGGGTAAATCACTTCTGTACATGTCAGCATGGTGTTCCTCTGATGTATTGAATTTGAGTTGACCCATGACTGAGGGTACCAGAGATAAACATTTAAGAGCTTTGAGGTGCTGTTCTGAGAATATATCTTTAAGTTCCTGAATAATGTGCTCCACTGTTGGAACACTTAGGGTTTCCTTATAGTAACTCTCAGAGGTTAGCTGAGGTTCCAAGTTACTATGCTGAGCTCTACGGAATTTCCCAGGGAGTTTCATCTGAATATCAAGTTTGGCAGCCAAATTTGTGGCTTCCTCAAACCAAAACTCATGATAAACTTCAATATTTTCCATCACTTCATTTAGTGAATGCAGTACTGCAGTCAAGCTACTGGCTGCAAAGAAGACATCAGAGGTTTGCCCCTGGAGATTTTTCCCAAAGGCCCTTGTAAAAGAGAGGACATTTTTAAGAACAACAATAGTAACAATAAAATCAAAATCTGTTACTGCACTACAGAGGACAAATGCTCGGCCAGCTATACAGTTATTCCATCTAATAGTTGTGTCACTATTTATACCATCTAAACATAAAACAAGTGCTTGCAGGAGGTCCACTAAAATTTCAAAAGCATCATGCCTTCCTGTCCACTGAGAATGGCAAATTTCCTTCAGTTCTTTACCCCTTTCTTCACTGTTCTGAAAAAGAACAGAAATTACATTGTCAAGTTCTAAAAGCAGTTGTGGTGATCGATGGAAAAAAGAACAAACTTCCTCAATTGTTCCCAATGCAACAGATACTCCCATAACAGGCACTGATTTCGCCAACCACATATTTAAGGCACAGGAAGAGCAAAGTGTGTAGATAGCTTGGGGATATTTCTCTAAAAGTCTAGAAGCAACAACTTTCATTTTGGAAGAAAATCCACTGGACACAATGTAAGCCTGTCCACGACAATACTCCATATTTAGCCCCCACTTCTCAGTTATTGTAGTGTGAAATTTCACAGCCAAAATTTCTGCATCAGCTTCATAGGGCAGAAAGCCCACAAACTCCTCTCTCAGGTTATGAGATTCGTCGACGAACCTCACCAGTACGGGTAGGTGCTCTTCCCCTGCTATGTCCACTACGTCATCAGTAATAAGGGAAAAGAAGTGTGAGTCTCTCACTTCCCTGAGGGTTTCTTCCCGAATACAACTCTCACAGATCTCTAGCATCTGTCTCTGCTGTATTTTTGAACAAAACAATGTGTTAACTGCTGTTGTCTCAAAGCGCTTTCTCAGGACCTCTTCACCAGAATTTATCCGGCACTCCAGCAGTGCTTGAAAGTTATCAGGAGTAAAAAGACCTTCTGGGATTTCGTCAGCCTCATGTCCATCCAGAGGTATGTTTTGCTTTCCCATAAGAATCAAGATTTCAAATAGAGATTTTAGGTATTCTTTGTTTTCCTTCTCTTCAAGGGTTAGAGGTAAAATGTCCTCATCCTGTTCTTCACCCCCCTCTTCCGCACCGGGGTTCTGAGCATTGCTGTTGTTGGTTTCTTTATGTTTTTGTTCTTGTTCAGAAGTTTCATCAACTGGAAAACAAAGAATTATTTTACAAACAGGCTCATGACAAACTACACAAAACAAAAAAATTACATCTTTGATTGGCTAAACACTTAAAATCCACAAACTCATTCATTCAACATTCACAGGGCATCTACTGGACCACAGACTTAGATACAAAGGTTAAAATAAACACATTCTAGTGGGAGAGACAAACAAGGTCAACAGATATATTTTAATCCTAGAAGTAAATGCTGTTGTAAGATAGGAAACGATTTTTTATAAACTTAAGGTGCTTAACATACAGAGTAATGATACACAGTGCATACCTCCAGAAAAAGGGAGAGAGAACTAATATTTACTATCATATATATTATTATATTTATATGCATCACATTACTCTTTCTGCAGACAGGTGATGTCAACCCCATTTGACAAATGGGGGCACTAAACAACTTGCCCAACATCACAGATACAGTTAGAAGGATAGAAGTGAAATTCAAATCCATGCTTGTCTAGCTCCAAGGTCCACGCTGATGCTGATTCTATCAAACCATTAAACCATACTTTTATTCAGAAGATAAGATGACTATACAAACCAATATGTATTACGTAGATTAATGTGATTCTCAGGGCTAATATCAGAATACCAGAAATCTTAGCCTAATCTCTTCATATTTGGATGGGAAAACTGAGGCTCTGCGGGTTAAGTGTCCTACACACAGTCATACAAAGTCAGTGGCAGCCCCAGGAAAAGAATTCAAATCTAAGGAATCACAGTTAGAACCTAGTTCTTAGAACATAAGACTATGACAGGGCCACCAAGAGTTGTACAGTATTGTGGGGGGGGGGGAGTGGGCAGGGGAATAGAAAAAATTCAGAACAAAGAAGCTGCATTCAATAAAGACAAGGATAAGGAAGGAAGACAAGGCGGGGGTGGCACCTCAGTTGGCAGGAAGTATTCCAGCAAAAGTGCTAAGGTGAAAGAGAGAAGCAGGCTGTCCAAGTACAAAGGGAAATCTAGTCTGACTGGAGCCTTTGTAAGCCATGCTTCCAAGCATCCCAGGCCCTTCAGAGTTTCACCAGGGTTCGGTAAGTGAGGGCAACATCCTTCTCTCACGCCTCCTCAATGGTTCTATACTAGGTAGGTTCCTAAGTCAGAAAGAGGTTATCCTGGACACTTGCCTACTTGGCTCCCTCCCTCCTCTACTACTTCTGCACTTGCA
This sequence comes from Eulemur rufifrons, assembly GCF_041146395.1. NCBI lineage: Eukaryota > Metazoa > Chordata > Mammalia > Primates > Lemuridae > Eulemur > Eulemur rufifrons. Next base: position 51,222,770 of record NC_090988.1, on the reverse strand, counting down.
GTCAACAGGTACTAATTCTTTTGTATTTTTTTTTTTCCAAAAAGATGCTCACTAAAGAGCAAAGAGTATAAAGTGAAAAGTCAGTCCCTCTCCTTTTGGCATCTTTCCATATGCAAGTCATAGGTATACAAGTTTCTTGAGTTCCTTGAATCTATTCCCTTTTCCCCACTCTCCCTCCCACTGCCTTATCTCAAGGCCTTTCAACTTTTCATTGGTCTCCTGACAGCCTAACTGGCCTCCCTGCCTCCAGTGTTACCTTTTCTAACCCAA